>NC_082704.1:95019497-95319497 GCF_949987515.2 Delphinus delphis
GCCACATGTAGGGTACTTGCAAGAGGAGAACACTAACAACCATTCCCCAAGTGGACATCTGCTTAAGCAGTGGAATGGCCGATGTGCCCCACTCCTGCCCCCTGTGCCCACAGGGTGGATATGAGGAAAAGCAAAGTGGGGAACAGGGTCAGCAATAGAGCAGACTACTTCCAAGGATTAAAATGAGGGTGTAAGTACTTCCCATAAGTTAGGTGGATACTGTGCAAAACTTGAGCTATGTTGCTGCTACTCTGCCCCAGAGGGCTGTTTGCCAGGCAGACGGCCTCAACAACGAGGAAGTGAGGTGTGCATACCAGGATAGGAGCCAGCTGGGGAAGGGTGCAAAAGAGGCCAGTGCAGAGTCATGAGTCCTATTCTTGGAACTGTGTTGTGGGGAGGCTTCTTCTAGGAGCCCTTGAAGAACACTGTGCATCTCCCACCCAACTTATAATTAGGCCCACCAAAGAATTAGTGACAGCCAAGAGGGGGTGACAGCAATACCAGTTAAGTTAGAGACATCTGTCCCCTTTCCCCTTCCTTCTCCCAGGTCCTCAAAATACCAGAGGAGAGAGAAATGGGAAGGGGCAAGGGTTAAAGAGTAGATCATGACCGTTTCCTTCCTCCACGATCTTCAGGTCAAGGTCTAGCAGAAGCTGAAGGAGCAGAGGAGGAAAAGGTGAGTGCCTAAAGCGAATCCAACACTCAACTTTCAAGTGGAAGAGAATGGATAGGAATTTTTATGTCCCAAAGTGCCTAGAAAGGTAAGAAATTTGCCTGTCTTCAAGGAATAAGAGTCTACACTGTCAAACTAGAGTGGTCATGCAAGGCAGGGTCTTTTCAGACACCTGATTCATCACTTATGTGACCTTAAACTCTGGTGTGATATTCCCATGGAACTCTTGAATTTCTACCAGCTCTATTAGGAGAACTCCTTCTGGGCAAACTAATTCTAATGAGTATTGATGAGCTCTGAAATTCCACATGTGTCTTGAGGGTAATCAGGGGGTAAATAGCAGCATATTTGGAGGTTAAACAGGGCATCACTAACTGGACATTGCTGCCTAAGATACGCAGAGTTATATTAAATCTATGGTACAGATGATTCTACAAATGACAAAAAAAATGGACCCCTCAGCCCCACCAGTACCCAGTCTCTGAGGGGAAGTCTGTAAAAAGATTAACTGGCATTAAGACAGGAAACGTGCTGAGGTAACTTCAGGTCAAGGTTAACAGACTGCTGGCACGGGCAGGAGAGACCCACACTGGAGCAAGTCCACTGCTTTGTTAATATGCAGGCTGAAACCCTCCAAATTAAGTTACTACCATAACCTGAAAAGAATAACTGAAACTACATAGGATTTATAATCTACAAAAGGGCCCAACTGCCAGAGAATAAAATTCACCACAAATTTAAAAACAACATCGACAATATAATCAATAAAAACTTACCTTAAATGATCATATAATGGACAACATGCTGTCAGACCTTCCCGATCTTTCTGGTAGCTCAGAATACCAATTCCACAAAATAACAGACTTTGGTCCTGTTTAACTTACTCTCAAGAGATCCCAAAGGAAACAGTGACAGGGCTTCCCTGGTGGCGCAGTGGTTGAGAGTCCGCCTGCCGATGCAGGGGACGCGGGTTCGTGCCCCGGTCCGGGAAGATCCCACATGCCGCGGAGCAGCTGGGCCGGTGAGCCATGGCCGCTGAGCCTGTGCGTCCGGAGCCTGTGCTCCGCAACGGGAGAGGCCACAACAGTGAGAGGCCCGCGTATCGCACAAAAAAAAAAAAAAAAAAAAAAAAAGAAAAGAAACAGTGACAAAGCCCATGGGAGCCCCAGGAAATACCCCTTGTGGCTAAAAGGGAACTTCATATTTGGCTCCTCCAAGAGGGTCTGGGATGGGTCCAGGGAAGGTGTGGAAATATTTGGACGGAAATGCATAGAGTATGACTGGGAGACAGCCACACTGATGCCCCCTGTTTGGCCCCTATATGTCTATGCCCAGACTCAACTCTCTACCTTCCTAAATTCCCTCAGCTCTCAAAGGGCAAAGCTCTGAATCAGTAGCTCAAGGGCCATCAGTGGATCATGAGAAGCTAAGTGAAATAGGAGTTCCCCTAACAATGTCAAAGAATCCAAGTTTCTGCCTGCAGGTGTGACGAGTAATCTCCAGGGAACTAGTGACCAACTGTTAAATACCTCAGACACTGAGCACTTCTTGTTAATCACCATCTTCACCCAAAAATGTCTACATGCTACGTACGTCCTGCCGTGGGCTCTGAATTCAGAGATCCCCTATGTAGCTTTTGTAGCATATCCTAGTATGAAGGGGCACTGCATATCTCTTTCTTCAATTTCTCTTTTAATAATTTCCACACAAGACAAATTTAAGGCAACACTTTGGAATGAGAGGTATTATCCAAAAAGGAATAGCTGGACTTAGACTAAAATCCTTGGACCCAGTTTCTAAATTGCAGACACAGCTTGGGGGAGGAGTGGAGCATGGAGTGCACAGGGCATGGGACAGCCCCAGGCAGGACAATCGTCCACACCCCCACAAATACTACCCGCTGCAAAGCTTTTTGAGTATTCCAACTAAGCGGTTTTAGTTAAACCATTTGCTTTACAATCTAACAAAATGTAATCGGCTGATCACCTACATTAGAATCCCCAGGACTGCTCATTAAAGCAGATTCCCCGGTCCTATGGAGACCTGTGGACCCTGGACTGTGCATTCTTAAAATAATTTTTTTTCTTGTTTTGGAGTAATTTTAGATTTACAGCAAAATCGCAAAGATAGTACAGAGCATCCCTCTGTACCCCTCACCCAGTATCCCCTCATGTTAGCATCTTACATTAGGATGGCACATCTGTTATAATTAATTAACTAATATTGGTCCATTATTATTAACAATGGATTTGGATTTCACTGGTTTTCCCACTAATGACCTTTTTGTTCCAGAATCCAATCCACATTGCACTTAATCGTCATATATCTTTAGTCTCATCTGTTCTGTGACAGTTTCTCAGTCTTTTCTTCTTTTTCATGACCTTGACAGTTTTGAGGGGTCAGTATTTTGTAGAATATATCTCAATTTGGATGTCTTTGGTAATTTTCTCATAAGTCCATTGGGGTTATTGCTTTGGGGGGAAAATATCACAGAGGTGAAGTCCCTTCTCATAACATGCTATACATGACTTATCACTGGTTATGCTAACTTTGATCACCCTGTCAAGGTAGTGGTTTGCCAGCTTTCTCCACTGGCAAAGTAAGTGGAGAAGTAAGGTATTTCCCTCCACTTTCTGTACTCTAATCTTTGGAAGCAGATCATTAAGACCAAGCAACCCTCAAGAGAGGCAGAGAATTAAGCTCCGCCTCCTGGAGAGGGGGGTATTTACATGCACAGTTTGGAATTCTTGTGTACTGTAGATTTGTCTCTCTCACCTATTTATTCATTTATTTATATCATTATGGACTCAAGCATTTATTATATGCTTTAGGTTATAATCCAATACTACATCACTTATTTTGTTATTCAAATAGTTCTGCCTTTGGCCGTTGAGAACTCCTTCAGATTGGCTCCTGTGCCTCTTGGACATGCTCTCATTTGCTCTTTGAGTACTTCCTTACTTTCTGTTACTACAGTACACTTCAGCTCATCTTGTCTTCTCCCTGCTCCAGCCCTCGAATCAGCCATTTCCCCCAAAGAGTCCTGATTTCTTTTGCTGTGGTATAGTATGAGAGACCCAGATCTGGGCATTGAGGGGGACTGTGCAGTTTCGAGAAGCAACCAAGCCGATTCTTAATGCACTCTTCAAGTTTGAGGACAGCCATTTTGGAAAGTCAAGCACAAATAAACTAGAAATAATTTGTCAAGAAAAGTTCTGAAATAGTTGTTTTAAAGAATTACTACTATTTGGTTCATGTTAGTTCAAGATTAAAACTTCCAAAATGCAAAGTACCCTGGGGGACCTATAGAGAGGAAAAGAGAGAAAACAATGGTAGAGATCGAATAATGATTCTGAAATAAAGTGATTATAATTCAGCACCTAAAAATTAGAATAAAATATATTTATCAAAGGCGTTCTCTGTGCCAGGCACTAAGCTAAGCGCACAGCTCCAAACATAATGCTGAGGGTGTAATTTCTCCTTTTTTAAAGGTACAGAAATTGAGGCCTAGAAAGGTGAAATGTTTGCACAAAGCAATACAGTCCGTAGGTGGCGGAGCTGAGACACCAAATCAGGTCCATGCAATCTTCCAAGCAGAGGATTTGTGCAGGGCATTCTGTTAAGTACTGCTTATGTGAGTATACAGGCTGTTTCTCCCAGATCTCAAATGCCAGGAGGGAGGGTCAGCTTATTCACTGTTGTATGTCCTGTGTCTGTTATACAGTAGGCACTCAGCAGATAACATCCGAATAAATCTGACCAAATTTCTACATTGGTGAAGAGGAGGACCATGAGGTATAACACATTTTCTTCTATTGTATCTTATAATTAGACTTATGTTCCAAATTAGGTAAGAAATTACCAAAAAAGAATTTTTACTGAAAGCATACTTCTAACTTCACACAGTTCAGATTTGGGGATGATGAAAATTAAGTATGAGTAAAACTGTCCTGAGTGATAAATTTTAGTAAACAAAAAGATAGTTAGTATGTACTCTAAGACTAGAAAGCAAATGTCAAAAGTCATAATTTTCTTCACTGCCTGGATTAATCAAGTGAACTTCAAAGACAATACTATGTTATTCAAATGCTTCTTAACACAGAGTAGATCCTTCTTAACAAATAACAAACAATATTCTGAAATAGATGTTCTGAAATAGATCAAGGATCAGAATACCATTTCTATTACACTTACTAGACCAAAATCCCCTGATTACACCTTTCTGTAAATGGTATGGTTTCAATGGCATAAGCAAACTCAGATGACAGGCCGTAAACCATAAAGAAGGAAAGAAACCTAACACCAACATAATAAAAAATACGTTTTAAATTAAGTCCACATCTATCAGCTAACTTGTGAACAAGTTTCCGATCACTACTTCTATGAATTAAATGTACTTCATAACATGCCAATCCATTCGTTCATTCCTTCATCAAATATTTATTTAATTCCCATTATGTGCCAGCACTGTCTCAGATGCTAAAGACCACAGCTATGAACAAAACAGAAGAGAAACACTGCTGTCACAGAGCTAACAGTTCTGGGGGGAGAGCACCAATAAACAAATACAACAAATAGATGTCAAATGGTGGTAAGTGCTGAGAAGAAAAATAATTCCCAGAAGGGTCAAGAGGTTGCAATTTAAAGTAGGATACTTCCTCACTGAGAAAGTGAACGGGGAGTGATGAGGGAGCTCAGAAACATCCATGTGGAATAGGAAAGAGCAAGTGCCAAAGCCCTGAGGCAGGACATGTGCTATGTGTGTGTAAGGAGCCACAAGGAATCCACAGAAAAGTGATTAAGGGGTGATGTGTCATAGGAGATGAGATAAAGAAGTACCTGCAGCCACAGTGGAGGTGTGGAGGGGAAAGGGATGAGGACTGATCGTTTAGTGCCTTGTGGGTGATTCTGAGCACTTGGATGTGTACTGAGGAAGACAGGAAGCCGTTACAGAGAAGACACTTTAAAGGATCACTCTAGCCTGCTCTTTTGAGAATGACCTATGAGGAGGGGGCCAAGAAATTATACGAGTGACAGAGTGATGGTGGCTTGGATGTAAAGTGGTAACAAGTAGAGAGGCTGAGAGGTGGCTCTATTCTGAATATACTTTCATGTTAGAACCAACACTGTTGGCAGATGGAGTGAGGATATGAAAAAGGGAGAAGAGCGGCTGGGCCCGTGAGCCATGGCCGATAAGCCTGCGCGTCCGGAGCCTGTGCTCCGCAACGGGAGAGGCCACAACAGTGAGAGGCCTGCGTACCGCAAAAAAAAAAAAAAAGGGAAGGAGATTTCACAGAAGAGAATATATAAATGGAAAATAAGAAAGGCTCCTCAGAGAAACAGCCAATTCCAAGACTGGGGTAGAGAAAGTACAAGATTATCCTGGACACCTTGTTGGGCCAAAAAGTAAAAAAGTGCTAGAAAAACTGATAGGGACATGTCAAAGAGACAGAGAAGCCAGTTTGAAGAAACTTCCATTAACCAAATTTGAGACATTTTGATCAATTTACCCTGAAGATATACTTCCAATAATGCAAACCTTGGCAACAAGGTTTGGGGCTTAGCAAAGAGATGGATGGATGCGTTACTACTGCATACTGAGATCAGAAAGGCTGTGGCAGAAGCAGATTTGGAGGGAAGGGACACAAATTTGTCTACGCAGAAATGTATCCAATTCCAAGAGGAGATGTTGAGTAGGCAGTTAGTCACCCAGGTCTGCAGTTCAAGGTAACCCTCCAGGATATAAATTTGGGAGTTATTAGCATTTCAAGCCACAAATTAGGAAAGCTCACCAGGGGAGTGAGTACAGACAGAGCAGAGTTTCAAGAAATGAGCTGATTGCTGAAGGGAGATGTAGGGTGAAGAGAGTTTTTTTTCCTAAGAGGTGTGTAGGCTAATGAGAATGATTCTACAGAGAGGAAGAGGTGATGCTGGAGAGGGCGGAGAATTGCTTGAGCAATTGCTGAAAGAGTTTCTTCTTCTATTTGCTTCGAAGATTGCTGAAATGCAGCATCCTGTCTCTGAGGGCAGGAAAGGATACAGAGAAGCACTGATACGCATAAGGGCCAGAGAGGGAAGCAATAAAAACATCATCATTCACCTTGAAAGCAATAAAAGAGGTCGGTAAGGTAGTAAGGTATACGATTAACACATAAAAATCAATAGCCTACAAAACACATACCTGACAATGGATTTGTATCTAGAATATACAGAAAACTCTCAAAACTCAAAAATACAAGAAAACAATCCAATTAGAAAATAACCAAAAGACAGGAAAGGGGGCTTCCCTGGTGGCGCAGTGGTTGAGAGTCCGCCTGCTGATGCAGGGGACACGGGTTCGTGCCCCGGTCCAGGAAGATCCCACATGCCGCGGAGCGGCTGGGCCCGTGAGCCATGGCTGCTGAGCCTGCGCTCCGCAACGGAAGAGGCCACAACAGTGAGAGGCCCGCGTACAGCCAAAAAAAAAGGGAAAGGAGATTTCACGGAAGAGAATATATAAATGGAAAATAAGCATATGAAAAGATGTTCAACATTACTGGCCATTAAGGAAATGGAAATTAAAACCACAATGTGGTATCACTACACATCTATCAGAATGACTACAAAAGGAAACACAGTAACAGCACCAAGTGCTGGCAAGTATGAAGAGAAACTGGATCACTCAAACACTGCTGGTGGGAATTTAAAACAGTAATTTATACAATGACAACTTAGTCTGTCAGTATCCTAAAGAACTATACATATACTTAGCATACAACAATTATACCCCAGAGAAATAAAAACTTATGTTCACACAAAAACCTGTACACAAATATTCATAGCAGTTTTATGTAAAATAGCCCCAAACTGGAAACCCAGATGTCCCTCAACGAGTGAATGGTTCAACAAACTGTGATACATCCATACCATGGATAATAAAAAATAATGAACTATTGATATACACACAACTTAGGTGAACTCAAGAGCATTATGTTGAGTGTAAACAGGCAATATTAAAAGGTTCCATATATATGATTCCATTTATATAACATTCTTGCAATGACAGAATTACAGAGGTGGGGAACAGATTAGTGATTACCACAGGTTAGGGATGGTGGTGGTGTGGGGGGGTGCGACTATTAAGGGAGATTTTGTACAAATGAAAGAATTCTGCATCTTAACTGTAGTGGTGGTTACAGGAGTCTACACAAGTGATAAAATGGCACAGAACTATACACACGGATTGTACCAATGTCAGTTTCCTGGTTTTGATACTGTACTACAATTATGTAAGATGTAATGACTGAGGGAAACTGGGTAGAGGCTACATGGAACCTCTCTGTATTATCTTTGCAATTTTCTGAGAATCTATAATTATCTCAAAAGTTTTTAAAAATCTAATGCATCCTTGTAAGTATAACTTGGACCACAGGATTTCTCAGAACTCAAGTCAAAATAAATATATGGTTTATTAATTTTAAAAAATCAATAACCTAGTACATGAGTGTTCATAGCAGCTTCATTTGTAATAACCCCACACAGGAAACAACCCAAATGTCCATATACATATAATGATATACTACTCAGCAATAAAAATGAATAACTATTGATATGTGCACTATGGACATCTGAACATAATCATGCAGAGTAAAAGAAGTCAGACAAAACAGTGCATAATGTATGATTTCACTTACAGAAAACTCTAGAAAATATAAACTAATCTACAGTGACAGAAGTCAGATGAATCATTGCCTTGGGGTGCTCTTGATCATGGGGAGAGGTGGGAAGGAGGAATTACAATGGGGCAAGAAGGACCTTTTGGGAATGATGAATCTGTTCACTATCTTGACTGTGGTAATGGTTTCATAGGTGTATGCATATGTTAAAACTTACCAAGTTGTATACTTTATATATGTGTGGTTAATTGTATGTCAATTATAACTCAATAAGGTTTAAAAAAATCGGTAGCTTACACATTCACAAATAATAACCAATTAGAATATATCATGGAAAAGAACCCATGTACAGTAGCAACAAAGAAATAGTTAGGAACCAACCTAAGAACTGTGCAAAACTTATATGATGAAAACAATAAAACATTCCTGAAAGAGAGAAATACTGATTTCAACAAATAGAAAGAAATCTCTTCTTGTAGAGGGTGATTTAATACCTTAAAGATGTTAGTTCTCCCTAAATTAATTTACAAACTGAAAGAAATCCCAATAAAAATACTGACAAATGATTTTCTCCTGTGCTAGAAAAATTAATACTAAAATTTATATGGAAAAATAGGCATGTAAGAATAGCTCACAAAACACTGAAAAAGAAGAGCTTATAAGGAGAACTAGTTCTAATTTATACTAAGTATACTAAAAATCTTCTATAAATAAAACAGTGTGTCACTGGCATTTGAGCAGAAGGATGGACCAATGGAAAAGAATATAAAATCCTGAAATTGACTAGGCACATACTGAAATTAGGGATATGATAAGGGTAATTAAATCACTGGGGCAAAGAAGGATTTCATAATAAATTGTGTTTGGACAACTGGATAGCTATGTGAAAACAAATCAGATCCATAACTCACACCACACCCAAGAATAAACTGTAAGTGAATCAGAGATCTAAATGTAAAAACTCAAATATGTTAGAAGAGATTGGGTGAATTCCTCTATAACCAGGGCATAAGACGATGGTTTTCTACTATGATTAAAAATCTGGATTTAATAAAATATTTCTTTAATTTATGGCTACAATGAAAATGAAAAAAAAACTGCATGATAAAAATCCATAAGCAAAGTCAAAATATAAATGACAACTGTAAGCAAATATTTGAAATATATCACCAATAAAAGCTATAGTATCTCTAATATACTTATTAAAAATTCAGGGAAAAAAGACCATAAATCTGATACAAAAATGGGCAAAAGGCAAAGACAATTCACAAGACAGATATAAAAATGGCCCATAAACACATGGCAAAATACACAACTTCACTCATAAGAGAAATGTAAATTGAAACACCACCAAGATACCACGTCACACCCAAAAGATTGAAAAGAATGTCAACGCTTTTAAAATACACTCTGCTGGTCAGACTGTGAGGAAATAGGCACTCTCAAATATCTGGTGGGAATGTAAAATAGTACAAGCTTTACAGAGGGTACTCTGGCAATATCTAACAAAAGTACATATGCATCAATCCTTGACGAGCAATCCACTTCTAAGAATTTACCCTGAAGATACACTTCCAATAATGCAAAATTATTTACTACAGCATTATCTGTAATTGCAAAAATACTGGAAACTACTTAATGCCTAAATACAGTAGACTGGTTGAATAAACTGTGACACATCCTTACTAGGAAGTACTATACAGATTTTTAAAAATAGGATAATCTCTGTGAATACATAAGGAGTGACTTCCAGAATGGATAGATGGATGGATGAATATAAATGTTTTCCCCCTCCCTATTACTATATGGGTATTAAAATTCTGAAACCACTGTATGTGTGTTGTAGAACTGGGCAAATGAGTTAACATATTGATGTTACTGAAAGTCAGGGAAGAATATCTACAAAGAATATCTACATCGCACCTACAAATACAAAATGGGGAAAACAAAGAAGAACCCTGAGGGGTATTGGAATCGGAGATCAGCAGGATGAATATGCAAGTCCATACACCACACACATGCACATACACACATTTATGTGCATACATGTGTGTAATTATTTTCCTACCTCTGTTGCTGGAAGGCCCAGAAGCAATGATACTCTGATAGCAATGAGAACACTCTAGCTCCCAGATCTTGGTTCCTAAATATTATTCCTAACTATAAGTAAGAAAGGCTCCTCAGAGAAACAGCCAATTCCAAGACTGGGGCAGAGAAAGTACAAGATTATCCTGGACACCTTGTTGGGCCAAAAAGTAAAAAAGTGCCAGAAAAACTGATAGGGACATGTCAAAGAGACAGAGAAGCCAGTTTGAAGAAACTTCCATTAACCAAATTTGAGACATTTTGATCAAAACACTGACAGTTGGGCTTCCCTGGTGGCGCAGTGGCTGAGAGTCTGCCTGCCGATGCAGGGGACACGGGTTCGTGCCCCGGTCCGGGAAGATCCCACATGCCGCGGAGCAGCTGGGCCCGTGAGCCATGGCCGCTGAGCCTGCGCGTCCAGAGCCTGTGCTCCGCAACGGGAGAGGCCACAACAGTGAGAGGCCCGCATACCGGAAAAAAAAAACAAAAAACAAAAAACACTGACAGCAATGAATTATAACTCACTGAATAAAATGATCTATGAAAGATAGATAAAGGGAAAGTTCCTGCCCATAGTGGAATGCCAACTAACAAACGTACACAGAATGATTGAGTCAGAAATTCACCATTTAGCGTTATATTAAACTAGAATTTAATTGATTCAGTCAAGAACTATCAACAGCAGACATTAAAGCTAGATGGTAAGGTTGGAACTCATTTGAAAATACAAAATAAGGGAAACAACACATAAAAAAGCTGTGGACTGATTGCACTCAAGATCAACTCTAGGAACGAGTGGAAGGAGAAATTCTACTGAAAAGGAAAAATAAAGTTGATTTCTACTTGTATCTCACAAATCTTAGGACTTTTAATAAACCCGTTATACATATTGCTATGATAATCTGAACTTAAACTTAGCTGAGAGGGGAAATGTATGTGAGAGCAAAATGCCGTGTAAGGTGGGCAGAAATCATGTCTGACTAATGTGTACGATCCACAGCCAGTGTATATTTACAAAGTTTATTTAAGTCCTGACATATTCCATAGTTCAATCTCAAAGTATTATACTTCATGTAGTACTAAGAATGCTGTTTGATGATTGTAAAAATACTAGTACCTGGAGAAAAGCCTAATGACATTTAAATATGCTTGTTTTTAATAATGTTCTGGATTCAGAAGGGAAATTCAGGCTCAAAATTCTATATGCAATAAAAAGATTACACACTAAAAAAACCCCACAAAAACTAGTAGGTAGAAGTTTGGTGGAGAACAGAATATTTACACAGTCTCAAAGTATCTTCCCACTAAAGTTCTTACCATTCCTTTAAAGGAGAATGATAAAGCAGGATGAAAAGCCATTAGCTTTATGAAAACCACAGTAGAATATCTAAAATTTGTATTTTTTGGAAAATCACAATATCAAAAACTAAGTTCCATTTAAGTACATGAACTAGTTTTTTATTAAAACCTGCATGCTACAAAGCACCATTTATACGATAATCCTATTGTTCTTATTAAAAATTTATACTAAAAATAGGCTAGAATGATAAATACCAAAAGTATAAAACTGATGGTGCTAAGAATTCAAGTGATTTTATTCATTTTATGTTTTACTACATTTTCAATTTCTCTACAATGAACATATATTAAGAAGAAGAAAAAATGTGTAAAAAAAACCCTGCAAGAAGTAAGCAGATACAGAAGAAAAAAGCTGGAAAGAAATTAAAAAGCCAACAGTGCTTTGTGATTGCATAATGGCATCATGGGTGATGTATTCTTTTCCCTGTTTTTAACTGTGGGACTTAAGATTTAAAAGCCATGATGCTCACAACTTATCACTTTATAAACTGATTTTACCTTTGCTGTGCACACTGGAATCTAGCAATGCTGCCTCTCTGATAATCTCTCCTTGAACTCCTTCCTCTTACGCCCTGGATCCTTCTCTACCTAACAAGAGAACAAATCCTCTTTCTTTAAAACTTCTGCATCCACTGCTCCTGAGATTATTTGATGTCCCTTTATCACAGCTAACATCATTTGTTTCGCATGTAGTGTTATTTTCATGGTTAGCGTACAGGAATGGATCTTTATATAATGGCAACCACTGGTAATGTCATTTCCTACCATAAAGCAGTTCCAGAGAATGTATACCACTGCCTTGTGCTTTCTCATCCCTGTTCTCCTTGCATAGCAATTGGTCTAGAGTAAGGAGAGGTGAAGAGGTATCTTGTCAGAGTGGGTAGGGGAGTTCTGATATGTCTCTTCTTTTGTAGAAGTAAAACGTTTTATTATTTTTTATAACATCTTTATTGGAGTATACTTGCTTTACAGTGGTGTGTTAGTTTCTGCTTTATAACAAAGTGAATCAGCTATAGGTATACACATATCTATCCCCATATCTCCTCCCTCTTGTGCCTCCCTCCCACCCCTCTAGGTGGTCACAAAGCAGTGAGCTGATCCCCCTGTGCTATGTGGCTGCTTCCCACTAGCTATCTATTTTACATTTGGTAGTGTATATATGTCAGTGCCACTCTCTCATTTTGTCCCAGCTTACCCTTTCCCCTCCCTGAGTCCTCAAGTCCATTCTCTACATCTGCATCTTTATTCCTGTCCTGCTCCTAGGTTCTTCAGAACCAATTTTTTTAGATTCCATATATATGTGTTAGCATACGGTATTTGTTTTTCTCTTTCTGACTTACTTCACTCTGTACGACAGACTCTAGGTCCATCCACCTCACTACAAATAACTCAATTTTGTTTCTTTTCATGGCTGAGTAATATTCCATTGTATATATGTGCCACATCTTCTTTATCCATTCATCTGTCGATGGACACTTAGGTTGCTTCCATGCCCTGGCTATTGTAAACAGAGCTGCAATGAACATTGTGGTACATGACTCTTTTTGAGTTATGGTTTTCTCAGGGTATATGCCCAGTAATGGGGTGGCTGGGTCATAGGGTAGTTCTATTTTTAGTTTTTAAGGAAGCTCCATACTGTTCTCCATAGTGGCTGTATCAATTTACATATCCACCAACAGTGCAAGAGGGTTCCCTTTTCTCCACACCCTCTCCAGCATGAATTCTTTGTAGATTTTTTGATGATGGCGATTCTGACTGGTGTGAGGTGATACCTCATCGTAGTTTTGGTTTGCATTTCTCTAATGATTAGTGATGTTGAACATTCTTTCATGTGTTTGTTGGCAATCTGTATATCTCCTTTGGAGAAATGTCTATTTAGGTCTTCTGCCCCTTTTTGGATTGGGTTGTTTGTTGTTTTGATATTGAGCTGCATGAGCTGCTTGTAAATTTCGGAGATTAATCCTTTGTCAGTTGCTTCCTTTGCAAATATTTTCTCCCATTCTGAGGGTAATCTTTTGGTCTTGTTTATGGTTTCCTTTGTTGTGCAAAAGCTTTGAAGTTTCATTAGGTCCCATTTGTTTATTTTTGTTTTTATTTCCATTTCTCTAGGAGGTGAGTCAAAAAGGATCTTGCTGTGATTTATGTCATAGAGTGTTCTGCCTATGTTTTCCTCTAAGAGTTTTATGGTGTCTGGCCTTACATTTAGGTCTTTAATCCATTTAGAGTTTATTTTCGTGTATCGTGTTAGGGAGTGTTCCAGTTTCATTCTTCTACCTGTAGCTGTCCAGTTTTCCCAGCACCACTTATTGAAGAGGCTGTCTTTTCTCCATTGTATATCCTTGCCTCCTTCATCATAGGTTAGTTGACCATAGGTGCGTGGGTTTATCTCTGGGCTTTCTATCCTGTTCCATTGATCTATATTTCTGTTTTTGTGCCAGTACCATACTGTCTTGATTACTGTAGCTTCGTAGTATAGTGTGAAGTCCAGGAGCCTGATTCCTCCATCTCCATTTTTCTTTCTCAAGATTGCTTTGGGTATTTGGGGTCTTTTGTGTTTCCATACAAATTGTGAGTTTTTTTGTTCTAGTTCTGTGAAAAATGCCATTGGTAGTTTGATAGGGATTGCACTGAATCTGTAGATTGCTTTGGGTAGTAGAGTCAATTTCACAATACTGATTTTTCCAATCCAAGAACATGGTATGTCTCTCCATCTGTTTGTATCATTTTTAATTTCTTTCATTAGCGTCTTATAGATTTTTGCATACAGGTCTTTTATTCAACATAGTTTTGTAAGTTTTAGCCACAGCAATCAGAGAAGAAAAAGAAATAAAAGAAATCCAAATCGGAAAAGAAGTAGTAAAGGTGTCACTGTTTGCAGATGACATGATACTATACATAGAGAATCCTAAAGAGGCTACCAGAAAACTACTAGAGCTAATCAATGAATGTGGTAAAGTAGCAGGATACAAAATTAATGCACAGAAATCTCTTGCATTCCTATACACTAATGATGAACAATCTGAAAGAGAAATTAAGGACACACTCCCATTTACCATTGCAACAGAAAGAATAAAATACCTAGGAATAAACCTACCTAATGAGTAAAACATTTTAAAACAGCATCACTATCTGTTAGCTTCCTCTGCACTTTCTCCCAGATGAAGCACGGTATGGTCATAATGGTATCTATAACTTTCCCGAACAAAGCCTTGTGTAAATCATGCTTCCCCCTTGCTCAGATGATCGATCTCAACTCAGCAGGGTCCTATGGCAATGGAGCCCTCAAAGACAGACCAGCACACAGGGAAGTGAAACTAGACCTCCGACCCGCAGAGTCGGGTGGCTTAGTTAGAGGCCCCGTTCAGAGTTAGTTCTTTGGGAGGGTAGTTTTTAAATGACAGCAGTGCACACAATTTGGGAATGCAGGTTTCAAATATACATCACAAAGGTAGGCAAATCTGTGAACATTTAAAAAAGATTGCCGATATACTTACAGTTTTTTCGTTATTTTCAAAAGCTTCTCTTGCTTCTTCAAATGTGCAGACTTCTTCTTTGCATTCACGTTCAATATTGCCCTGCCTTATCTCTTCAAAAAGTCCATTAGCTCTTGGGTAGCGTTTTAATACTGAATTGGCTTTTTCTCCTGTGAGGAAAACTAAAAAGAGATATAATAATAAGCATAAAACTGTAATTTAAAAAAATGTGGAAAGTTAATAAACAAGATGAAATCTGCTGGATACTCTTTAGAAAACATAGCCAACACCCTAAACCTCTTTCTCTAGGTCAGCAAAGTGACATTCAGCTCTCAACCACCAATCTGCTGTCTTCCTCATCATGTGAATGTGTCCTTTCAGTAGCAGTTGCCCTGGGCAGGGACAACAACATGATTAACGATGTTATATCCAGACTTTAGCACATTCCTGCCAACCATGGGTGTTTAAATATAGCAATAATGATACCAGTACTTGTGCTCATTACTGTAAGAGGAAGCCCCCAGGCGTTCTGCTGTTGGACAGCAGCAATGAGATCAAAATCCAGTCTATGGACTATCAGTCTTTGTCCCCCTAACTAAAAAATAATAAAATTCCAATCGACCTAATAGAAACCCAGAGAACACTTACTTGTACGAAAGGAAGAGTTGACAAAATAATATCAAGAAATTAAGACAAATTTGGCCATAATTCATTCCAAGAGATATTAGTAATAATTTTGTTCTAAATGCACTTAAATATATTTTGACACTTTAATATATTTAACCCCATTTCAGTGTCCTTCAGAAAAAGAAAATTGTTCTGCATGACTTATAGGGGCATTTCATATAAACATTCAAAATACACATTTATGATACCCAGTAAAATAAGGAAATGGTTATATGCATACTCATGGGGAATTATTTTTTTTTACGTACAGATTCATTTTAAACTATACTTCAATTACATTTTTCTAAAACTGTCCTGCTTGTTTGGAGAGATAAATAGAATGCTACCAGAATTTAATCTTTGCTAATGCAAAGAAATTACAAAATTCCCTAATCTTAAAGACCTCTGACATGAGAGAAGGCACATTACAGATCCTTCAAGATGTATTTTAAAAAAAAAAAAGTGTACATTTTGCAAAAAACATTTTGAAGTAAAATGAAAACCGGTAAATGCTCTTTTAAAAATGGCCACAATAGCAATGAATTTAAGGTTTACCTCATTTTAGAAATGTGTATTTCACGTCATAGAAGATACGGATTCATTACTTAGGATTCTTTAAAGTATCCAAATTGATACCAATTAGATGGCTACATTGAAAACTACAGTAGGCCTTCCATAAGTGTTTCCTTCCTTCTGTACTTCAGAAGGGTACCCATCGATAAAAATTAATCACACAGTCATAAAATATCATTAGAAGAAATCTTAAAAAATAAAAAAATAAAAGGATGCTATTGAGTGGGAGAGTAATAGTAGAATTTTCTATCAGTGGTTTTCACAGTTTAGCAGCATCAGAAGCCCATGCTGGACTTATCACACATATTGCTGGGCCGACCTCCCAGAGTCTCTGATTCCATAGGTCTCGGGTAGGGCCAAGAAGCTGCATTTCTAGTAAGATCCCAGGTAACACTGGTGCTGCTGGTCCCACTCCCACAGTTTGAAACCACTACTCAAATGGGAGCTCCTTAGAAAACTAGTTCTGAGGAAGGTGTTTATGGAATGCTGGGATTAACAAATTTAAAAAAGATCTTTTACTGCATGACTTTTCAGGACCCTTAATATGCACTTAATATATATTTTAAATCTCCAGAAAACGAACATGACACAGGCATGTGTCATATTTATTTGACTGTGGAGCCCTTTTTCAAGGAACATTTCACTGAATTAACAACTTCCTAGCCATTGGTTTTATTTATGCCATGACAAACAATTCTCTTCCATATAATAGGCCAACTAATTCATGAAGACAGTAACTGATTTCTCTCGAGGCTTCTCTTTTCTAGGATAAACATGTCTAGTTCCTTCATCTGTTGGTCATATAAAATAGATAGGAGTCTCCGTACCGTCTTTACCTCATGAAATATTGTATTCTACACTCAGTGTGGTCTGACAAGTAAACAACTGATCAGGGCTATTGGCTTCCTTGTTTCTAAACACAACAGATATGTCAATAAAGTCTAACACATCTTTGGCTTTTGGGACAGTTTTCTTGAAAATAAACCAATCAGTAATAATGTATTTTAAGCTTTTAAGAGGAAAAAAGAAACCTAAATTCTCCTAAGAGAAAATGTTATATACACTATCTCCATAAAGGGGTGAAGGAAAGCAGCTAACTCTTGAAACCAGAAAGCAGGCTAATTCAGAAGGTCAAGCAACTATAAGGTAATATAGCAAGACACAGCCCTTCTTATTCCAGCCGAATCAAGTTACCAAGAGCATTCCACAAACACCTTCTGTGTATTTTCTTGTACTGGGAGGCAACATGATATAATACAGAGAACTCTAGATGGAATAAGCTGGCAAGTAGATTTTATCTCACCTGCCAAATGTGCTCAATTAGAAGATACCACCTAGAGTAAGAGTCTGACCAGTAGGAAAGATATTGTTACAGATTAGTTCCATTTGCCATATATTAGGGAATAGGAAGTTGTGGCAGAGTATTTGCTGTTCCTCATCAAGGTAATTTGGAAATCTCATGGGTGATACCAGAATTGGGACTCTTTCTATGTGGAAACAAAATAAAGAGAAAGGTGGCAGCTTGGACCTATAGGTTAAGATCAGACTATTTCTTCCTAAAACACTGGGCAGTTTCCACAATGCTAGGCCTTGTGTTTGGACTTAATGTTTGAAACTAAAGTTGATTACTTCCCTCTACCTCCTTCTCATCAAAATGTGTGAGCTGGGCTTCCCTGGTGGCGCAGTGGTTGAGAGTCCGCCTGCCGATGCAGGGGACGCGGGTTCGTGCCCTGGTCTGGGGAAGATCCCACATGTCGCGGAGCGGCTGGGCCCGTGAGCCATGGCCACTGAGCCTGCGCGTCCGGAGCCTGTGCTCCGCAACAGGAGAGGCCACAACAGTGAGAGGACCATGTACCGCCAAAAAAAAAAAAAAAAAAAAAAAAAAAAAAGGTGTGAGTTACCCCACAGCTGTCCAGAATCATGTGTATGCCTTCATCAGAGATTACATGATGTGGCAAGTATACAGACTGTAAATTTACTTTGAGAACACAACACTAAGGTATTAATCAAACATGTTCTTTTCTCATTAAAGGACATAAAGAAAAACCTAAGCTGTTTCTTTAGATTCAGTTAGGAAACACCCTTACTAAAGAAAATATTTAAACTCTAAGTCTGGTAAACACATAAACGACCACAAAATAAGTATATTAATTCAAAAAACGTAACTACTTTTTCATAATTTCAAAATAAATAGCTCTCACCCATGCTTTCTCCTCAAAAGAATAAAGATAAATGAAATAAGATAGCTTCTCAAGTAACTCTCTAAATTACTGCTTTAAACCGAAATATGTAGTCATGTTACATATTTTTAATGCATTGCAGCATACTAAAACTGACATTTTAATGCCAAAAATCTTTATCTAGGCAAAATCATGTCCGTACATTTGCTGAAAAACAGCAGATGGTAAGGCCTGAAAATTAACAGCCCACATGGAAAATCTCTACTCCACTTATCTAATCAGTTCTCTAATCTTGGGTCTGGATTCATTGAAACAGTCATTATTTAAAGTTGCAAATGTTTACATTTTTCTTTTAAGTGAACAAAATTCCTTCTTTAGGACATATTTACTGAACACAGACTATGTACAATGAGATCATGACAAGTCACAAAGATGAGTAGGAGACTGCCTTTGACCTCAAGGTTCTTCAGTGCAAGAGATAATGAAGATAAAAGAGATACAAAAACAGCTCTAACACAAGATGAACAAGGTAGATGCTCTTTGAGGTCAGCAGGCAGGCGTACTTCTACTGGGTAAGTGTGTTTCGGGATGGGAGAGGAACCTGGAGAAGGGCAAGTAAAAAGTATATTTGGGCTGGCCTTTTAAAAATTGGCAGGATTGGGGCATGCAAAGATGGTGAGGAAAGACATCCTAGGAAGACAAAATAGTGAGTGAGGGCCTGAAATCGAATAAACCTATGGCCATAAATGAGGAGGAATATGAGCTGGTCAGTAGGGCCAGAGTACACGATTCAAAAGAGGGAGAGAGGGAGATGAAACCGGAAAGGGGCCTGATAGCCATGTCATGGAGGCATTTAATGTTAGGCTAAGATATTTAAACTATTCGACAGCATTCAAGAGTTTAAACCGATACTTCATGGAGAATAACCTAGAAAAATGTATAAGTACAACAGATTTGGGGGTAGGATGAAGAGAAAATGGATGGATAAAGGCAGGAAAAAGGCTACTTACAACAGACCAGGTTAAGAAATAATGAGATCATGCATTAGCATGGTGGCAATAGGAAGGGAAAGAAAGGGACAGATGTGAAATATGGGTGATCTCTTTGGCCACTACACCCATCATGTACCTTATTCCTCAGTCAAACCAAATCTTACCATCCTTCATATAGGTTCTTTTTATGCCTCCATAATTCTGTACCTAATATTTCCTCTACCTAGCAAACTCCTATTCCATTCAGATGTAAAATCCTCTAAAAACTTTCCCCAGATTGTACTCCCCACTTCGTTAGACAGAGCTGCTATAGACTCTCAGTATTTACGTATACTTCAATTATAGCAATTTACTATATTGTAATTTTATTATAATTTTTGGTATGCCTATCTGGTTCCCCCTCAAGACTTGAGGGCAGGGCCCATGTATTATTAATATTTTGATCCAACATCTGTCTTTCATAATACCTAGTAAAGACCTTGGTACAGTACATGATTCAATAAGCGTGGAATAAAGGAAAAGGCAGAATGGGAGAAACTTGATATCTGAATGACTAGAAGCTGGGAAGCCATGGACCATGCCTCTAATTATGAGGCAGCATCGCAAACTTAATATATGATTATGAAATCAATACATTTACTGCAAAGTTTCTAGTGAGACAGCATTTGAATATCCTTTTGCAAGAGAAACTACCTTTTGAAATTTGTACAGTACTTCTGTTTGGGCTCCGCTTGGAGCACGTCTTTTTTTGTTCTGAAAGAACCATTGATTTGCCGTAATACTTATGTAGAGGGAGAGTAGCTGGACAACTACTGTTGTGGGAAGAGGGCACAGCCAGATGCTTTTTGGCTTGGCAAGGAACTAGCACCTTGGCTCTCCAGGGTGCTGCAGTGAATTCATGAAGAATGTGCAGGATATTTTACAGTTTTGGAGAAATGCATTGATACTTAACATCTGTTGGATACCACACAAACTATGAGCTTAAGGTAATTCACAGTTTCATTATTAGATAGTTCTACATTCCTTTCCTTTGTGAAACTGAATTTTCAGCTATGATTTTTTAAAAAAAAAGTGCTGTGTTTGACAAGAAGTGAGGTTTGAGAAGTGCGGTGCCCAACAGGTACACACATCCAATTAGTAACTGCATGGCTATTTTAAGATAGAAATATCGAAACAAAGCAAGTCACATGAGTTTTTTTGGTTTCCTAGTGCATTTATAAAAGTTACGTTTACACTATACTATAGACTATTAAGTATGCAATAGCATTATACCTTTAAAAAGCAATGTGCATACCTTAATTAGAAAATACTTTATTGCTAAAAATGCTATTACCTGACAACACAGGGTTGCCACAAACCTTCAATTTGTAAAAAAACACAATATTTGCAAAGTGCAATAAAAGGAGGTATGCCTCGGGCTTCCCTGGTGACGCAGTGGTCAAAGTCTGCCTGCCGATACAGGGGACGCGGGTTCGTGCCCCGGTCCGGGAAGATCCCACATGCCACAGAGCGGCTGGGCCCGTGAGCCATGGCCGCTGAGCCTGTGCATCTGGAGCCTGTGCTCTGCGACGGGACAGGCCACAACAGTGAGAGGCCCGCGTACCGCAAAGAAAAAAAAAAAAAGGAGGTATGTCTGTATTATTTTTTCAAATGGTTACCAAGCTGTCAGGATATAAATACCTATTAAGTTGTTTGGACCTAATTACTTAATAAATGGAACTATTAGGCATTTCTTTTGGCCTACGGCTGCTGTGAAAAAGTCCCTGCAATAACTAAGGGCACCTTAAACTCAGAAAGTTTGGGAACCTCTGACCTAGGGGTTCTAGAGGCTGATGGAGTCCTGCCACTGCTCTCCCAAATACATCTGACATACCATGCTTGAATGGGCTAGGAAGTTCCTTCTCTGAGGAAGGAAACTGAAATCCCTTTTGAAAGTTTACAGTTACTGAAACCTGTCACATGGGTTACTGTGGCCCTGATAAGAGCTAGCAGGAAAAGAATACAGTACAGTTCCCCCCCATCCAGTCAAACCCTTCAATTGTAGGTTATCCTAAGGTCTCCCTCAATTAGCCACTCTGGTTCTGTGAGCTTGCCTGGGAAAGAGGCCAGGGAGATGAAAATGAAACAACAGGGTCACTAGGTAGCCGGAACACCGGGCAATCGGGCCTCCTGTGTTATGGAGCAAGCACAGGTGAGTGAAATGCTGGGTAGAAAGGTGCCCTACTCTTTTCCTGGCACTGCTGGTAATTACTACCAGCCAAGCAAAGGCAGCCTATGCCACAGTTCACAAAGTGACTCCTCTACTGTCCTTGGAATTGTCCTGGGTACCAGAAAGCCTGGTTTGAGTGCCCTGGTTTTAATGTAAGACTATACGCCGGCAACAATAGCAAGAACATGAAGATCAAGAGAGAATGGGAACTTCCTACAAATGCACCTAGCATTCCATTATCTTTCTTCAGTGCAGGAGGCAGGGCATACTCCTCTGTTTGTGGGAGAGGGTGAGCTTCATGTCCTACTACTCCGCCATCTTGATTGCTCCTCCCAGGGCGTACTCCTCTAGACCTAAGGTGCAACCCTAGAGTTCTTCAATTTCCCATGGGAATAGGGTTGGTCAGGGAAGGAAGACAGACATTCTCATATTTCCAGGGGCTGTGGCTATTTAATCTGAGTAACAAATGTGATCTCATTGGTATTCCAAGCTTGTTAAATGGTACACATCAGTTATGCATTTAGACAGTAAGAAAAAGTTGTTAAAGCAAACAGCTATGTGAGGAAAGCAAAAACCCTACACTTCCCTTCCTCATCCATAAAATTGGAATAACAGCACCGACGTCATAGTTATAAATGAGGTAATGGACATAAAGTGCTTTGCTCAGAGCTTGGCAAAAAATGGAGCTCAATAAACAAGAGTGTGATTTGCTGTCACCATGACAGCTGTCATGGTGGCAGTTACTCCATTAAAGGAAAAACAAGAGATTTACCAAGATGATAAAAAAAATACACTTAGAAAATAAAGAATAAATGATAAAGGATAGGGTTAGCTTTCAGTCAGTCTGTATGTTTAACTCCAGGGATGCCTAGAAGTTTCGTCCCCTTGGTCAAGATTGGGATGAAATGTACTAGCTTTATAAAGTGCTGTTTAAAGCCCTTGGGGGCACTCTGTACTAGCTTGTCTACACTGTTTATTGAAAATGTATAGATTGATGGTTTGCACTGATGGTATGCAGCCTAATTTCATCTGTATGACCATTGGGTATCAAAGATTTTCAGTAAACATGTGCCTTGGCTTCCCTGAGTCCAAGGTTATCTTGCATGTATCTCGACTGTTCACAATTAGAAGAAAAAGCATGCCCTGTGTGACTAAAAATGGCCTTAGGAGCCATCTTTCTCCTGCTGCACCATACCTTTAGACATTATTAAAGCCTTATGAGAGTCTCATAGGGCCTTTCAATTAGCTAATGTTGAGTAGTGCCTACTTTGATGAGTCATAAATATTTTGAGGATATCATGAGATTTAAAAATTTCAGAAGTTCTTCAGAATGTAAATTAAGGACTATCTCTGGTCCTTATTTAGAAGGACTTGATTTTGTAAGAAACTCATAAGCAAGTATCCTTTACCATACCTTATATGTTTACTTTTATTAACTTCAACTTTGATTAAATGTATGCTGATAGTCTATCATCATGAGAATTTTAATAATAGATCACAAAGAAGCTCTTAAGAAGGACAGATTAAGAAATGAGAATCATACACATGACAGATATATATGTTCAGTGAATCATGAATGAGTAGCTATAACAAAATATACTAAATAAATTATTTTCCATTGATACTTGGGTTATTTGATAGTTCAGGTAGCTATTCAACATTTGACATAATCACTGTGGATATTAAGGACAGTAAGACATTATTTATGTAGAAGTCACTCAAATAAATCCAGTCTCATAAACTTAGAAACAAAAGATGACCAAGGTCATGCATTATAACTTATCTTATGTTTTACCTACAGGGGAGCCTCAGCTCCCTTAGACTAATCAAGGATCAATTTACTCAACCCTCATCCACGAGCCTGGCTATAAGACTTGAAAGCCTCATTGCACATTAAAGCTGAGAAGTAGAAGGGACTAGGGGTGGGCTGAACTAGATCAACACACTGACAGCAACAAGAAGTGAAAGCTGATGAATCTGAAGACAAGAGGAAAGACAGACAGAAGGCCCTTTGAGGGTTATTGAGTAGGTCCTAACCCTGCTCACACTAACAGCTCCCAAAGCTGTAGGCATCAATGATTATGTTTATGATGGTGAACCTGACTCACCAAGAAAGGACCACATGATGTTCACGATATTGTTTAAGAAGGCAGTAAGGTATATGATCTATTTTAGAACTATTTCCATAAAAATAGTTTTTAAAAAGTTTTTTTTAACAAAAAAGGTGAGCATGAACAGTCTGCAAAATGTATTTATTCAAGTGGAAACTTCATTCCTAGACAGTGCTGTGTAAATGTTGGTGTGCCACAGACTGAAACTATAATGAGTCCACATGCTAACCAGGAAGCTGTTTCTTTTCTGAATAAATCTCTGATATCTTGTTTAGTTGTGAATTTCTCATAAAAGACTGCATAAGATGCTAAGCTATCCACTTATTTGAGCCTTTTGTTAGTCATATGAAAACTGCCTTTTGAGGCTATCTTGCTGAAGTCTGAGAAAGCCAATATCCGTTCACCACTTTCACTAACCCTTTATTGAAACAAATGAAACTGCAGGCAAAGAGAAGAGTATGGTAGGGTGAAAAGGTCCCGAATTTGTAGTCAGGTATGCGGATTCCTGTCCAGCTCTGGCACTAACCTGGCTGCATGATTCTGCATTTGTTGCTTAATTTATCTGGGCCTGTCTCCTAATTTGTGAACCTAAGGTGTTATATGTATATGATTTCTTAGGTCCTTTGAGTTGTAACTGTGAAGTTCTATACTTGGAAAGATTTTTGTTAAGTGGGAGTAGTGTATCACATCCAAATTCTTTGGGGATATGAACACACTATTTTTCAGCCAAGCAACCACCATCCCACAAACCAACCAAAAAAAACAAACAAACAAGAAGCAAAAATCAACAAGAAGCGCACTAAATCCTGTGCTCAGATTTATATACTATAAAAGAAAATCTTATGAAGTGTCATACTCATAATTCTTTGTTTTCTTGCTTCTAAGCCATTTTGATACCATCATTTACTCAGTTGTGCGTGCATACGATGCCTTCAAGGTTTTTTTCCTGCTGAAATGGGTATTAAATAGGCATTTCTCATCAGACTGATGGATATAACTTTCCCTAGAAAAACAAAGTCTCACTAGAATTCTAAAGTGACATTTCACCTCCTAAAAACCAATATTATGCAAAATAAAAAGATCCTATTTGGATTATCTTCCTATTAGTTAGGGAGGTGGAAAAATCAGATTATTTCCCAATTGTATTTCACCACTGTAACCTATTTGTGGAAATTAAAGGTTAATTTTTCATAGCAGGTAGGTTTATAATTCAGAATTTGTTGTACAGTGGTGCTCATGTGCCCAAACAGGTTGTCACAAACTTACAGCTTAGTTAGAATGGCATGTAGTATATGTATTCACAGGAATTAGGAAGCTGAAACCCACTCAAGGACTGAGATATTTGAAAAATAATGTGAAGTTACAGGACTGAGCTAGTTAGAGTGGGGAGTCTCAGGGTTTGAGAGAAGAAGTAATTAATATCTTTAATATCCTGAACCTGCTTCTTAAGGACAATGTAGTGGTTATGATCACGAACTAAAACTTTAAAAAAAGATATCTTTGTGCTACCGGAGGTATGCAATGAAACGCCAGATGATAACAGGCAGGTTTCCTGGAATAACTGTGGAGAAAATGCCAGAAATGGATTTCTATGAGAGAGAAGACAAAACAGGTAATGTACGTCTATAAAGCCAATATTTTTTTAAAACAAAACAAATATGGTTCCCCCCTGCCGACTGGGTCTTGCTAACTCAATATGGTTTTCTTAAAAGGTAAATTTTACATCAAATATTCAGATGTCTCTTGTCTAACAATTTTACGCTTTGTAAGGAATAATGAGATACAGAGAAAAGATCTAATAGATTCTCCCATAAAGGAAGGTAAAAGGCCAAATTTTCTTTGAAGGAGTTTTACAATTCATAACGCCTTATCAAAAAGAATTCTTAATGAAATAAGGATGATAGCAATCAAGTTAATAGCAATTGCAATAACTGGTTTAAATGTATGGTATGGTACTCTAACACATGATATTTATAGACTAGGGGCTGTGCCTTACCCACAGGAAACAAACATGGAATTAGAAAATGGTCTAATTTGCACAAAATTAAGCACACGATCAGGTGGAATCATGAAAACACGGGAATTCCAAAGATAGGTATTTCTCTTATCACTAGTGCCTCAACTGTTATCAACAAGAATATCATTAGTCTTAGAGTTTATAGTTGTCACGACCATAAAACTTTGTTTTTAGCTTATGGATCTGATTTACACTGATTACAGTTCTGTCCCATATGGAAGAAAATAGAAACAACTATAACAATCACCATTTAAATGGGGGGAAAGGCATGTAGAGAGACTCAGCAAATGTGAAATATAGTTTTAAATACATAGCTCTATGTTATAATCAATGCTTCACAATCTGTCAACATAGACAGTATGGTATTATCTATGTGATAGTTAGCTGTAATCTAGAGGTAAGGAGTGAATAGATGTTAGGAGTGAATAGTTGTCCTAATAGAACACATACTACATTTAATCAAAAAGCCACATTTCAGAGGTGGTTGTTCAGACAGCATTCAAAGATAGTATTCAGCTATCTTTCTCTTCTGTGCACAAACAGCAGAGCACGGTGGATTTCAGAAATGGCGTCTCATTGACAAATTAGTGCCTTTGTTAATTAGCACATGGATTTCAGAAATGACTTTTCGCTGGTGAAATCAATGTTATTTATATGTGAATTTGCTCTAGAAATGATAGAGTTCAAACTTTCGCTTGCTCTGTCTGAAGGGGAGGTACTACATACCAGGAGCTCTCTTTTCCTCCCCTTCTCTCATAGTGGCTCCTCAGGGCCCCCTTTAGAAAACCTGGCGCTTCACTGAGCAACACTGGAAACCACTGATCCATCTCAATCCCTTCATTTTACACTGAAATCCAGAGGTTAAGTGACTTATCCAAGGACACAGCTGCTTGATTATAGGACCAGGACTGTACCTTGGTTTCTAGAACCATAATGGAAGAAAATTTCACATACTGCGGTATGGGAAAGTCATTCTGGCTTATATATGATTTAACTTGAAGTTTATGCTAACTAAAACAGCCTGTTTGTGGCCTATCAAACATGCATTGTACAGCTGCCTTAATCCTTAAAGAAAAGGGTGCACTGGCCAGAAGTAAAAAATGTCCATGTTAAAAATAAAGGTGAAATGCCTCCCTTCCTGGGTCGCCAATGCTGGTATGCTTTCAGTGATAAGACTCCCTTCCCAGGTGCCAAGGCCATACTGAGTCCCTGTGTATATGCTGATTTGTTGTGGCTGTTGTTTTGAAATCTTGAAGGAATGGATCCCTGACTTCTTTGATGTTCTTTGTTCTGACAAGATATAAAACTGTGCTGAAAACCATGCTTCTTCAGACTAGTTCCTCAGAGTTACCTGAGCTGCTGTCTACTGGGCTACAGTTCTTAGTTTGGCTCAAATAAAACTTCTTTCTATTCCTATCATAGATCAGTTTATTGATTATTTCTGTTGACAACCATATGCATTTGTCCCTCGGTAGCCATGGGGGATTCATTCCAGAACCCCCTATGCAGAACCAGATTCTGCAGATACTCAAGTCCCTTATGTGAAATGGCATAGTATTTGCATATAACCTATGCACATCCTCTCATATACTATAAATCATCTCTACATTACTTATAATAACTAATACAATGTGATACATAAATAGTTGGAAACAATGTAAATTCTATGTAAATAGTTGCAGGCATGCAGCAAATTCAAGTTTCACTTTTTTGAACTTTCTGGAATTTTTACTTTTTTCCAATATTTTTGATC
The DNA here is from genome assembly GCF_949987515.2 of Delphinus delphis. NCBI lineage: Eukaryota > Metazoa > Chordata > Mammalia > Artiodactyla > Delphinidae > Delphinus > Delphinus delphis. Next base: position 95,047,244 of record NC_082704.1, read on the forward strand.
CATGGTTGGTTGAATCCATGTATGTGGAACCTGTGGAAACCTGCAGACACAGAGGGCCAACTCTAGTGCTCTCCTTTAGACCGGAATTACTTCTATGAAAATCATAATATGTTAATTATGGCTTATCTCTAAAGATTTCCTTCCCTTTATTCTAAATCAGTGGTTTTCAATCTTGGGAGATATCGCACCCCAGGGAACATTTGGCAGTGTCTGGATACATTTTTGATTCTCACAACTTGGGGGGTAGGTGCCACTGGCATGTAGTGGGGAGATGCCCCACAACAAAGACTGACCTGGCCCCAAATGTCAATAGTCACTCCTACATGTATGCCCCAAAGAACTGAGAACAGATACTCAAACAAAAACTTGTACATCGAGGTTCACGGTAGCACTATTTAGAATAGCCAAAGGGTGGAAACAACACAAACGTCCACCAACTGATGAATGACTAATCACATTGTAGTATATTCACACAATGGGATATTATTCAGCCATAAAAAGGAATCAGGTACTAATACAACATGGATAAACCTAAAAACCATTATGCTACGTGAAAAAAGCCAGACACAACAAAAGGGCACATATTGTATTATTCCATTTAAATGAAATATCCAGGATAGGTAAATCCATAGAGCTAGAAATCAGATCACAGGTTGCCAGGGCCTGGGAAGGGAGAAACAGAGACTGTTTAATGGGTAGAGGGTCTCCCTTGGAGGTGATGGAAATGTTTTGGTACAAGATAGTTGTACAACACTGTGACTGTACAAATGCCACTAAACTGCACACTTTCAAATGGTCAATTCTATGTTATGTGAATTGTTTTGCCTACATTATGTGTTTTGCCTCAATTTTTTAAAAAAAATGTCAATAGTGCTAAGGTTGAGAAACCATTCTAAACTTACGTACCAAAGTTATTTTCTTCTTGAATAGGTAAAAGGCAAAGAGGATTCCATCAAAGACAAAAAGCATCAAGCACTATAATGAGTTAAAAAAAAAAAAAAAAGCAGCCTGACCCTTAAATAGTAAGCTCATTTTTTTTCTGATGGAAAAAACTTGCCAGGAAAAAATAATGGCTGTTGTCAACCCCAAGCAGATTTGTTTTACTGTTATAAAATTATGAAGCTAGACAAGGGTTTACGATAAATTGGTGACATCATCTGAACTGCAGAGGCATGAATATGCTACCATAATAGAAAGACTCTGAGATTTAATATAGGCCAGAAAATGAAATAACTGTCTTTAAATGTGTGCCTTCACTTGAACTGTAAACTGGGAGCTGTCAAATAAAATTCGGCACTACATTACGAGACAGTCACTTTACAAGGCTTGTCAGTTTGAACACTCACTCATTCCCTGTTTGAAAACATGGAGCTGTATGCTCAGAATGAAAGTTTAGGATTGGCCTCAACTGAACAGTAGTTCACCAGTGACTCAAAGAGCTTAGAAATTTACTGTGGTAGCTATAAACCATCTTTCCTTCCATTAAGTCTTAATAAGTGGAGGGGACATGTTTGGGTTCTTTGAACTAAAGGAGCCAAGTACATCCAGTGACCCAAAGGAATGATGCTGCTATGTTTTAATAATAATAAAAAGAGTGTAACTGGTAGCACTGTCTCTGTTTCTCTACAGCACAACAATATATTCATGTATACTAGGACATCAAGGGCATGTTACCATTAAGCATGGAAAATGAAGATGGAAACTGACTTTGTAGATTAAGAATTTATAGACCTAGGGTTACCTACTAGGCTAGGTAAAAGCTATCTCCAAAGATTAAATACTGAAAGAGGAGAAACAGAAAAAATGCTAAGGTATCTTTTATATTTTTATGTTAATTATTCTTCACAAATAAGACCTGTCTGCCTGCTATCATTCAGCTATCCCAGATATTGTTTTCTACACAACAAAGCAAAATTAATCAGTTTGAAGATTCATGGCTAAATATTATTCCTATTTTGTAAAAGACGAGTAGGAACATCTTGTGGTTTGCTATTATTGAGGAAACATGATGAATTTCTTCCAGAAGCTTTGTTATTAAGGTAAAGACAGTGAAATTAGCCATCATAACTGCATATTAGAGTAATAAATACCATAAATTGCTGCTATAGCACTTAAAATATGCAGAAAGTGTGTTCTGACAAAAAAATCAGATGGAAAATAGGTGTGATTCAAAGTCAAATTCTACTCAAACATTGTAACAAAAACAACAACCCCCAAATTTTTTAGCAAGACATCTCCCAAGAAATTGCTTTGTGGAATACTGAGACTTTTGTCATTTTATCGTGAATGTACCAGTTATTCGGGGCGGGGAGGGTAGGGGTAGGGGCGGGGATGAGAAGGTAGGATAAAGTTTTACTTTCCATCTGAAGACGATTATTGATATATACTCTCTAGTATTATGTACATGATATTTGGTAAGCCTATATATACATATTTGCAAAATCCTTACATTCTCTTCTTTGTGAAAATGCTAATTCTCTACTAAAATCTTACACATAGTTTTATTTATACATGCTATTGTTTTTTTGTAACAGCATCTCCCCTTGTCGTCTACATGCTGTTCTGGTATTCCATGCTGTATTTTATTCTTTGTGTTATGAAGAACCACAAATATAAAAACCTATCAATCAAGAAGGTTGACTTTCACCACAGAAGTGGTGTCTTAGGCCCCTTACTTTGGGCACCTGCCACTGTGGGCTGTGTACAGCAAGCTTCTGAGTTGAATTATCCTGTTATCTAGCTTGGTGACTGCCAATTACTGCTGCTGCCTTTGAATTACTGCAGCCACGGACCACCGCTGCTCAGAGGATTTTTTTTTTTTTTTTTTTTTTTTTTTTGCAGTACGCGGGCCTCTCACTGTTGTGGCCTCTCCTGTTGCAGAGCACAGGCTCAGTGGCCATGGCTCACGGGCCCAGCCGCCCCACGGCATGTGGGACCTTCCTGGACTGGGGAACGAGCCCGTGTCCCCTGCATCGGCAGGCAGACTCTCAACCACTGCGCCACCAGGGAAGCCCTGCTCAGAGGATTTTGATATTTGAGGCACTCTACTATCTGACACACGTGTTTTAGCTGTTACCATAAATGTTGATGAACACTGAGCCATTTCTCTTCTCCTATCTGCCCACTCCCCCCATGCTGTGAGAAACATATGAATATCATCGTAGTTCTAAGAAAATATTTTCTTCCATACCTTTCACAGCATCAGATAGCTCCTAAGTTTTTAATCAACTTTATACACTGCTGATGACTAGGGTGTTCAGAATACAATTTGTTGGAAGAAAATAAAAACTGGATATGACATAAGGAAACCCACGTTTGTCTTCTGACTCTTCATTTATAAACTGTGGACTTTAGATAAGACTTTCTCTCATGACCCTCAGTTTTATAATATATAAAATGAAGGTAATAATACCTATTTACATTATAGGGTTCTCTTACAACTCAAATAAGATAATGAAGGAGAAATATGTACGAGTTATGAAATGCTCTACAGATACTTGTTAATATCAAAATAATTATATATTCATAAAAGTCCTAAATACTAAATTCTAGCTAAAAACTAAATCCCTATATAGTAAATGGGATTTCAATGCCACATACCAAGGACACAATTTGTAAGAATTTGTTTATGAATTTTTTCATATCACATAAATAAAAGAATGATTCCTCTAACATATTTATAAATAATTTCTTCATCCAGTATCAAAGAATACTAAAAGAAATTCACCTCAATTTCATTTTAATTTTTCATCTACACTGTATGGTTTCCCAGCTGTGTTCTTTGTTTTCATGGCTCCTTAATTAGTGCCATGTCTTTGTGATATTTTCCTCTGCTGTCCCTTTGTATGACACATTGAGCTATGTTTGTGAGAATCTTTGCCAAATCTACTAAAAACTCCATTGTACACTGCCAGAAAAGGAAAAAAAGAGCCCACAGAAGCACCTTTTTTTTCACTAAGCACCCTTTTTTTCAGCAATTAACAAGTATAATCAGACAAACTAAGTAAAGCTTAGAGTGTAAAGGACAGATTCTTTGAGATTCAGGATTTTAAGGATGTTTTAAAAGTGCTTAACACAGTCAAAATGCTGCTATTACACACTTCCATGTGTTTGTAAAAGTAGTATTTCTTTTGAAGCACTTCCCTTATCTCATCTCCAGGTTGGAAACATGCCCATCTTTGCAGATTACAGTACCATGCCCTGTCCTTTAGCAAGAACTCTATTAATTACCTGACCATTTAAACAAATACTTGGTGGGGCGCCTTTTAAAGCAAGCACCGAATGATCTCCCTGCTAATAACCTGATGACCATTGTGAAAAGGAAGAATGAAAACAAGAAGTAATATGTTGCCCTGTCTCAGTGCAGCTTTCTTCACCATATGGCCATGATGAAATCCAATCATCACAACATTCTCCAAATTCACTTGAAGCTTGGAGAAAGTGAGGATCAAACCATGATGAGTCACTCTGGAAGGTGCTGTTGACAGCTGACTTGGAGTTAGGACGTGGTATGGATTAGTCCCAGAACTTTGACCAGTTTTTTTTATTTAGTCATTTTTTAAAAATTTCTAAACTTTCAGAGATTGGTATCTTTTGTGAAGGTTGGGAAAGAACCAGAGTACCCAGGAAAGCACTGGAGAAAACACACAAAAGCTGGCTCATCAAGGTTCAGGAAGATATTTTCTATCTATAATCCTTGGGGCTGCCTACCAGGGCCCATACTGACATGGGGCGAGAAAGATGCCTAGAGCATAAACATAAGGAAGCACTCTCTGTCACTTGCACAACCCTGGTCCCAGCCCTGCTGCCTACAGAGGCATCTGATCAAATAACTTCATTTTAACTACTGAAAGACATAACCAATGAAGATATACAGTAAGGACAGCAACGAGCACATCACTGCACTCTTCCATTATACTTCAGAGTTCTCAACACGCTTTCATATATATTATCACATTATGACAACCACAATCTCCTGAGGCTAATAGTGCAGAATGTTTTTAATCCCACCTCAGAGATGAACAAACAAGTTTAGGGGAACAGTAGGATTTGATCAAGACAGTAGAGGTAGAACTTGAATTCAGGTCTTTGACCTATGTCCAGTACTCTTCTCATTATACTTCCCCAATACCAAGTCTTCCTCTGAGGTCCTTTATAGCATCAGATTTTTATGGTCTACATTGATTAGAATTATTTATGAAGTCACTGCAGTGGCTGGTTATTAACAACTTAAGAAAGAAATGACCTTAAATTTGTCTATTGTTCACTGCCCATATAACAGCCTTATGAGAAAGGAAAAATAAAAAGAATTCATCTAATGCTTCTTAATGCCAGGCTTAAACATTTTAGGGGCAACCAAAGCCATTTATAAGTCAACCTCACAGATGAATTTTTTACTATTATCACTGGTTGCACAGTACAATCATATTTTTGTTTATGTTATTATCAGCAAGGCTCAGAAACCATTAGCAGCATATGGGTTACTTTGCTAAGAGTTGTAAAGAAGCTGGGATTAGGGCAGGTTTATATAATATCAAGTTTGAGCCTTCTCTCCCTGTGCTGGAAGATGTCCAGAAAAGAGCAGGGGAAACAAAAGACCCTTTCCAGTGAGCAACATGTGATCTGTTGGTCTTTTTCTGCACAGCCCTGCTTCAAACGAAACCTTTCTAACACTAACCAGAAATATGATTTAGGTGTCCACAAAAAAAACAAAAAAGAACAAAAAAAAAAACAAAATACAAGCTTTGAGTTGCAAATCTAATTTCCTGGATATAGTGGATTAATGTGGAGAGAATCTAAGTTATTTAAAAGTAAAGAGAAACTTACTTCTCCCCATGTTTTCCTGTGGTCTCTGGTAGGTCCTTTGATGATGATTCCCTGTAAAAAACACAGCACACACACACAGTCAGATTCAAGTTCCATTAAAACTTATGTTGTCAACATGAGCATTTCATTCCAGTGCATTCCAATCTTACCCCCTTACCTAAATAAAACGGATATCTAACCTCAGAGGACAGAAACACAGTATTCTGGAAGCACGGGCTCTACATCAGCTTACTATGACCTTGTTTATCTGGCATTAGTTTCTGTCCTTGCCAAATAAAAGTCATCAAATTGGTCACATGGTTTATCTCTTAGGAAGGCAGTGATATCAGTAAAAAATGGTGGACAAAAATGCCAAAAGGCCCAATTTTAATAACAAGGCTAGCATGTTATTAGTTTGCCTATCCCTGGTTTCTCTTCAATGTCACTCTGTGACAAATCCAATACCATTTATAGTGTAACATTTTCCTGAATGGTGTCAAACAGCAGTACCTCTAATCAAATTATCCCTGCAGCAAAGCAGCCCACAGAGTTACTACCAATAAACAGTATGGATCAATAACTATGAGCTACTGACAACAGAAACTCTGGAGGAAAAAAATACATATTGCAAATGCAGGTGTGCATGGAGGAGCAGCAATTTATACTATAATGCTTTATTTTCTCACAGGGTTTAATCACAGAACTACCACACATCTATTGTTCACCTGCCACATTCCCAGTATGGAGCTAAGCACCAGAGAGGCAAAATTATAAGACATAATTTATCAATACGTTAAGGAATATATAATCTACTTGAAGTCAAGCATGAAGAGGAGAGTGATGTCATCAAGATGGTCACATAGATCATTCCCAACTTCAGTCTCCCTCACAAGAAGACCACCTAGCAACTATGCATAGAAAAGACTCCATTGTGAAGATGTTAGAACCTGAGGGTAAGGCTGAAGCACCCTGCTGGACAACAGAGACTGAGAAGGAGCATATTAGAAGGGTGAGAGAACTGGATATACCCTGACCACATCACCCTCCTCCCTGTGGGGAGAAGTGGGAATATGGATTCCATAATGGGAAAAGAGAGCCCGAGGTGGACAACCAGCATATGGGACACTTCCAGGAGGCCCACTCAGGTCTTGCCTCATGGAGATCATCAGAGGAATCTGCTAGGCTTGACTACTGGGGATCAGAGAGAGATGGAGAAGGGGGGCGGAGCTTACAGCAAACACTGCTCAGGCTCTGGAAAACGGCATTCCTGCTCATATCAGTGCCTGAGCAAAGATCCCAGCCAGCAACTCTGGCCATCTGCAGAGCTGAGCCAGTGGCCCCTTCTGGCTAGGGAGCTCAGTTGGTAGTTCTACCTGATTTGGACCCACAATCAATGGGCCAGACTGGAAATGGAGCCTGTTCTACCATCCAGCCCATGAAGGCAAGCAAATACTCAGCCTTGCCCAAGTGCTCAGCATAGCCTCCAGTCTCTCCTTCCAGGAAGCCTGGCCAGGGAACTAGAGCAGCCACAAGCCCATCGTATAGCCCCACTTGGTCAGGCAGCCAAACCAGCAGCCCTGCCCAACTGGTGAGAATAGCCACTGGCCCTGCAAAACCAGAGAGCTGGAACAGTGACCCTGGGTGACAAGGGAACCCAGCCTATGGGACTGCTAGAGAGGGAGAGCCCACCCTACAATCCCACTCAGCCATGGATCCCAGCCTTACAACCCTGATAAGCAGAGAAGCCCAGTCTACGGCCCTGACCAATTGCTGAACACAGTCTGCGGCCTTGCCCAGGCAGGAAGCCCAGCCAGTAATCCTGCCCAACCAAGAAGCATTGCCTGTGATCCCACCCAACAAGGAAGCTCAGCCTAGCGGCAGAGCACAGTCTACTGATCAGGAACACCAGAATGCAGCCCTGCTCAACTTCAGGGCACAGTCTGCGGCCCCACCTAATCGCAAAGCACAGCCTAAGGCCACGTCGAACCAATACGTCCTGCCTGGGGCCCTACTTAAACATAAAATCCAGCCAGCGGTACCACTTGGTCGTGGAGCACAGTCTGAGACTCCACACAACAAGGGGTGATTGCTAAACCCAACCCACAGCCCTGCTCAATCATGGAATCCAACCAGTGGCACCACCCTAGCAGTGAACACAGCCTGGGACTTTACCCAACTGGAGGTGATTGCAGAAGCCAGCTAGTGGCCCCATCTGACTGCTGAACAGAACCAGTAGCCCCACCCAAACAGGGAGATGGTTACCCAGTGGTCCTGCTTGAACATGGAGCCCAGCCAATAGGCCTACCCAACTGTGGAGCCCAGCCAGTGGCATCCCCCCAACCTCAGAGCACAAGCAATGGCCTCATCTAACTAGAGACCCCAACAGCAAGCCCTGCTGACTGTGAAGGCTACCAGCTGACCTGTCCAGTAGCCTCAAGCAATCATGACTGGTGAAGGTCTTTCCCTACAGAAGTGAACGTGTAAAGTCTGGAGGAAACTGTTTAAACAATGCAAGGAATCAAGGATCACGAAGAAAATAGGTAAACATAACATGACACCACCCAAAGAAACTAATAAAGCTCCAATAACTGACCCTAATGTAACAGAGGTCTATAAGCTGTCTGAGAGAGAATTCAGAATAATCCTCTTAAAGAACTTCAGTGAACTACAAGAGCACATAGACATCTAAAGAAAATTACAAAAACACTACACAAACAAAACAAAAAGTTCAAGAAAGAAAGGGAAACTATCAAAAAAAAAAGAAATCTTAGAGCTGAAGAATACAATGGCTGAAGAATTCAATAGAACAAAATGGCAATACCTATCAAAAATTACTTTAAACATAAATGGATTAAATTCTCCAATCAAAAGACAGAATGGCTGAATGGATAAAAAACAAGATCCCAATGGCATGCTGTCTACAAGAGATTCAACTTTAGTTTAAAGGACACATATAGGATGAAGTGATAGATATTCCAAGCAAGTGGTAACTGAAAGAAAGCAGGGATAGCTATACAAATATCAGACAAGGTAGACTTTAAGCTAAATATAGTCATGAGAGACAAAGAAGGTCATTATATAATGAAAACGGGGTCAATTAATCAAGAAGATATGACAATTGTAAATGTTTTAGCACCCAACACTGGAGCACCTAAATATATAAAGCAAATACTAACATAAATAAAATGAGAAATAGCAATATAATAACACCAGTTTACTTTAATATCCCACTCTCAGCAACGGACAGATCATCCAGACAGAGAATCAATCAGGAAACAGTGGATTTAAATAACACTATAAACTAAATGGATAAAACAGACACATATAGAACATTCCATCCAACAGCAACAGAATACACATTCTTCTCAAGTACAGAGAAAATTTTTCTAGGATTGATCATATGGTAGACCACAAAATAAGTCTCAACAAATTCAAGAAGACAAATTTTATCAAGCATCTTTTACAAACACTATGTTATGAAGGCAGAAATCAATAACTGTTAGAAAGCCAGAAATTTTTCAAATACATGGAAATTAAACAACACACTCCTGACCAACCAATGGACCAAAGAAGAAATCAAAAGGTAAATAAAACAAATTTTGAGACATACAAAAATGGAGAAGAACTTCAAGATGGCGAAAGAGTAAGAAGTAGAGATCACCTTCCTCCTCACAGATGCATAAGAAATACATCTACATGTGGAACAACTCCTATAGAACACCTACTGAACACTGGCAGAAGACCTCAGACCTCCCAAAAGGCAAGAAACCCCCCACGTACCTGGGTAGGGCAAAAGAAAAAAGAAAAAAACAGAGACAAAAGGTTAGGGACGGGACCTGCACCAGTGGGAGGGAGCTGTGAAAGAGGAAAGGTTTCCACACACTAGGAAGCCCCTTCGCGGGCAGAGAGCAGAGCGGGGTGGTGGGGGGGGTGGGGAGGAGCTTCGGAGACACGGAGGAGAGCGCAGCAACAGGGGTGCGGACGGCAAAGAGGAGAGGTTCCGGCAAAGAGGAGAGGTTCCCGCACAGAGGATCGGTGCCGACCAGCACTCACCAGCCTGAGAGGCTTGTCTGCTTACCCGCCGGGGTGGGCGGGGGCTGGGAGCTGAGGCTCCAGCTTTGGAGGTCGGGGCCCAGGGAGAGGACTGGGGTTGGCTGCGTGAACACAGCCTGAAGGAGGCTAGTGCACCACAGCTAGCTGGGAGGGAGTCTGGGAAAATGTCTGGAGCTGCAAAGAAGCAAGAGTTTTACTTGCCTATATGTTTCACGGTGCGTGAGGAGAAGGGATTCAGAGCACCGCTTACAGGAGCTCCAGAGACGGGCACAAGCTGCGGCTATCAGCGCAGACTCCAGAGACGGGCATGAAACGTTAAGGCTGCTGCTGCAGCCACCAAGAAGCCTGTGTGCAAGCACAGCTCACTCTCCACACCTCCCCTCCTGGGAGCCTGTGCAGCCCGCCACTGCCAGGGTCCCGGGATCCAGGGACAACTTCCCCAGGAGAATGCACGGCGCGTCTCAGGCTTGTGCGACGTCAATGCTGGCCTCTGCAGCTGCAGGCTCGCCCAGCACTCCGTACCCCTCCCTCCCCCCGGCCTGAGTGAGCCAGAGCCCCCGAATCAACGGCTCCTTTAACCCCTTCCTGTCTGAGTGAAGAACACACGCCCTCAGGCGACCAACACGCAGAGGCTGGGCCAAATCCACAGCTGACCCCCAGGAGCTGTGCGAACAAAGAAGAGAAAGGGAAATCTCTCCCAGCAGCCTCAGGAGCAGCATATTAAATCTCCACAATCAACTTGATGAACCCTGCATCTGTGGAATACCTGAATAGACAACGAATCATCCCAAATAGAGACGGTGGACTTTGGGAGCAACAATATATATATATATATATATTTTTTTTTTCCTTTTTCTCCTTCTGTGAGTGTGTATGTATATGCTTTTGTGTGTGATTTTCTCTGTACAGCTTTGCTCTTACCATTTGTCCTAGGGTTCTTTCTGTCCCTTTTTTAAAAAAAATTTTTTTAGTATAGTTCCTAGCACTTGTTATTATTGCTGGATGTGTTTTTTGGTTTGGTTGCTCTCTTCTTTCTTTCTTTCTTTTTTTCTCCCTTTTATTCTGAGCTGTGTGGAAGACAGGCTCTCGGTGCTCTGGCTGGGTGTCAGGCCTGTGCCTCTGAGGTGGCAGAGCCGAGTTCAGTACATTGGTCCACCAGAGACCTCCCAGCTCCACGTAATATCAAACGGCGAAAATCTACCAGAGATCTCCATCTCAACACCAACACCCACCTTCACTCATGACCAGCAAGCTCCAGTGCTGGACACCCTATGCCAAACAACTGGCAAGACAGGAACACAACCCCACCCATTACCAGAGAGGATATCTATAATCATAATAAGGTCACAGACACCCCAAAACACCTGTCCACCAGAAAGACAAGATCCAGCCTCATCCACCAGAACACAGGCACTAGTCCCCTCCACCAGGAAGCCTACACAACCTACTAAACCAACCTTACCCACTGGGAGCAGACACCAAAAACAATGGGAACTACGAACCTGCAGCCTGCAAAAAGGAGACCCCAAACACAGTAAGTTAAACAAAATGAGAAAACAGAGAAACACACAGCAGATGAAGAAGCGAGGTAAAACCCCACCAGACCTAACAAATGAAGAGGAAATAGGCAGTCTACCTGAAAAAGAATTCAGAGTAATGATAGTAAATATGATCCAATATCTTGGAAATAGAATGGAGAAAATACAAGAAACGTTTAAGAAGGACCCAGAAGAACTAAAGAGCAAACAAACAATGATGAACAACACAATAAGTGAAATTAAACTTTCTCTTGAAGGAATCAATAGCAGGATAACAGAGGCAGAAGAATGGATAAGTGACCTGGAAGATAAAATAGTGAAAATAATTACTGCACAGCAGAATAAAGAAAAAGAATGAAAAGAATTGAGGACAGTCTCAGAGACCTCTGGAACAACATTAAACACACCAACATTCGAATTATAGGAGTCCCAGGAGAAGAAGAGAAAAAGAGAGGGACTGAGAAAATATGTGAAGACATTGTAGTTGAAAACTTCCCTAATACGGGAAAGGAAATAGTTAATCAAGTCCAGGAAGCACAGAGAGTCCCAAACAGGATAAACCCAAGGAGAAACACGACAAGACACAAATTAATCAAATTATCGAAAATTAAATACAAAGAAAAAATATCAAAACCAGCAAGGGAAAAACAACAAATGACATACAAGGAAAGCCCCATAAGATGAACAGCTTATCTTTCACCAGAAACTCTGCAACCCAGAAGGGAGTGGCAGGACATATGTAAAGCGATCAAAGGGAAAAAACTACAACCAAGATTACTCTACCCAGCAAGGATCTCATTCAGATTTGATGCAGAAATTAAAACCTTTACAGACAAGCAAAAGCTGAGAGAGTTCAGCACCACCAAACCAGCTTTACAACAAATGCTAAAGGAATTTCTCTAGGCAGGATACACAAGAGAAGGAAAAGACCTACAATAACGAACCCAAAACAACTAAGAAAATGGGAATAGGAACATACATATCGAGAATTACCTTAAATGTAAACGGACTAAATGCTCCCACCAAAAGACACAGATTGGCTGAATGGATAGAAAAACAAGACCCATATATATGCTGTCTACACGAGACCCACTTCAGACCTAGAGACACATACAGACTGAAAGTAAGGGGATGGAAAAAGATATTCCATGCAAACGGAAATCAAAAGAAAGCTGGAGTAGCAATTCTCATATCAGACAAACTAGACTTTAAAATAAAGACTATTACAAGAGACAAAGAAGGACACTACATAATGATCAAGGGATCGATCCAAGAAGAAGATATAACAATTGTAAATATTTATGCACCCAACATAGGAGCACCTCAATACATAAGGCAAATGCTAACAGCCATAAAAGGGAAAATCGACAGTAACACAATCATAGTAGGGGACTTTAAGACCCCACTTTCACCAATGGACAGATCATCCAAAGGAAAACAAATAAGGAAACACAAGCTTTAAATGATACATTAAACAAGATGGACTTGTTATTTATAGGACATTCCATCCAAAAACTACAGAATACACTTTCTTCTCAAGTGCTCGTGGAACATTCTCCAGGATAGATCATATCTTGGGTCACAAATCAAGCCTTGATAAATTAAAGAAAACTGAAATTGTATCAAGTATCTTTTCTGACAACAATGCTATGTGACTAAATATCAAGTACAGGAAAAAATCTGTAAAAAATACAAACACATGGAGGCTAAACAATAGACTACATAATAACCAAAAAATTACTGAAGGAATCAAAGAGGAAATCAAAAAAAATACCTAGAAACAAATGACAATGAAAACACGACAACCCAAAACCTATGGGATGCAGCAAAAGCAGTTCTAAGAGGAAAGTTTAGAGCAATCCAATCCTCCCTCAAGAAACAAGAAAAATCTCAAATAAACAACCTAACCTTACACCTAAAGCAATTAGAGAAAGAACAAAAAAACCACAAAGTTAGCAGAAGAAAAGAAATCATAAAGATCAGATCAGAAATAAATGAAAAAGAAATGAAGGAAACAATAGCAAAGATCAATAAAACTAAAAGCTGGTTTTTTGAGAAGATAAAATGGATAAACCATTAGCCAGACTCATCAAGGGAAAAAGGGAGAAAACTCAAATCAAGAGAATCAGAAATGAAAAAGAAGTAACAACTGACATTGCAGAAATACAATGGATCATGAGAGATTACTACACGCAACTGTATGCCAATAAAATGGACAACCTGGAAGAAATGGACAAATTCTTAGAAAAAGGCAACCTTCTGAGATTGAACCAGGAAGAAACAGAAAACACAAACAGACCAATCACAGGCACTGACATTGAAACTGTGATTAAAAACCTTCCAAAAAACAAAAGTCCAGGACAAGATGGCTTCACAGGTGAATTCTATCAAACATTTAGAGAAGGGCTAACTCCTATCCTTCTCAAACTCTTCCAAAATATAGCAGAGGAAGGAACACTCCCAAACTCATTCTATGAGGCCACCATCACCCTGATACTAAAACCAGACAAAGATGTCACAAAGAAAGAAAACTACAGGCCAATATCACTGATGAACATAGATGCAAAAATCCTCAACAAAATACTAGCAAACAGAATCCAACAGCACATTAAAAGGATCATACACCATGATCAAGTGGGGTTTATTCCAGGAATGCAAGGATTCTTCAATATACGCAAATCAATCAATGTGATACACCATATTAACAAACTGAGGAATAAAAACCATATGATCATCTCAATAGATGCAGAAAAAGCTTTTGACAAAATTCAACACCCATTTATGATAAAAACCCTCCTGAAAGTAGGCATAGAGGGAACTTACCTCAACATAATAAAGGCCATATATGACAAACCCACAGCCAACATTGTCCTCAATGGTGAAAACCTGAAAGCATTTCCACTAAGATCAGGAACAAGACAAGGTTGCCCACTCTCACCACTCTTATTCAACACAGTTTTGGAAGTTTTAGCCACAGCAATCAGAGAAGAAAAGGAAATAAAAGATATCCGAATTGGAAAAGAAGAAGTAAAACTGTCACTGTTTGCAGATGACATGATACTGTACATAGAGAATCCTAAAGATGCTACCAGAAAACTACTAGAGCTAATCAATGAATTTGGTAAAGTAGCAGGATACAAAATTAAGGCACAGAACTCTCTTGCATTCCTATATGCTAATGATGAAAAATCTGAAAGAGGAATTAAGGAAACACTCCCATTTACCACCGCAACAAAAAGAATAAAAGACCAAGGAATAAACCTACCTAAGGAGACAAAACACCTGTATGCAGAAAACTATAAGACACTGATGAAAGAAAATAAAGATGATACAAGCAGATGGAGAGATATACCATGTTCTTGGATTGGAAGAATTAACACTGTGAAAATGACTACACTACGCAAAGCAAACTACAGATTCAATGCAATCCCTATCAAACTACCAATGGCATTTTTCACAGAACTAAAACAAAAAATTTCACAATTTGTATGGAAACACAAAAGACCCCAAATAGCCAAAGCAATCTTCAGAACGAAAAGCGGACCTAGAGGAATCAGGCTCCCGGACTTCAGACTATACTACAAAGCTACAGTAATCTAGACAGTACGGTACTGGCACAAAAACAGAAATATAGATCAATGGAACAGGATAGAAAGCCCAGAGATAAACCCACGCACATATGGTCACCTTATTTTGATAAAGGAGGCAAGAATATACAATGGAGAAAAGACATCCTCTTCAATAAGTGGTGCTGGGAATACTGGACAGCTACATGTAAAAGAATGAAATTAGAACACTCCCTAACACCACACACAAAAATAAACTCAAAATGGATTAAAGACCTAAATGTAAGGCCAGAAACTATAAAACCCTTAGAGGAAAACATAGGCAGAACCCTCTATGATATTATTCACATCAGGATCCTTTTTGGCCCACCTCCTAGAGAAATGGAAATAGAAACAAAAATAAACAAATGGGACCTAATGAAACTTAAAAGCTTCTGCACAGCAAATGAAACCATAAACAATACCAAAAGACAACCCTCAGAATGGGAGAAAATATTTGCAAATGAAGCAACTGACAAAGGATTAATCTCCAAAATTTACAAGCAGCTCATGCAGTTCAATACCAAAAATGCAAACAACCCAATCCCAAAATGGGCAGAAGACCTAAACAGACATTTCTCCAAAGAAGATATACAGATTGCCAACAGACACATGAAAGAATGCTCAACATCATTAATCATTAGAGAAGCGCAAATCAAAACTGCAATGAGGTACCACCTCACATCAGTCAGAATGGCCATGATCAAAATATCTACAAACAGTAAATGCTGGAGAGGGTGTGGAGAAAAGGGAACCCTCTTGCACTGCTGGTGGGCATGTACATTGATACAGCCACTATGGAGAACAGTATGGAGGTTCCTTAAAAAACTAAAAACAGAACTACCATATGACCCAGCAATCCCACTACTGGGCATATACCCTAAGAAAACCGTAATTCAAAAAGAGTCAAGTACCGCAGTGCTCATTGCAGCTCTATTTACAATAGCCAGGACATGGAAGCAACCTAAGTGACCACTGACAGATGAATGGATAAAGAGGATGTGGCACATATATACAATGGAATATTACTCAGCCATATAAAGAATCAAAATTGAGTTATTTGTAGTGAGGTTGATGGACCTAGAGTGTGTCATACAGAGTGAAGTAAGTCAGAAAGAGGAAGACAAATACTGTATGCTTACATATATATATGGAATCTAAAAAAGAAAAAAAAATGGTCATGAAGAACCTAGGGAGGATAATGGGAATAAAGTGATAAAGGGAATAAAGATGCACACCTACTAGAGAATGGACTTGAGGACACGGGGAGGGGGAAGGGTAAGCTGGGACAAAGTGAGAGAGTGGCATGTACACATATACACTATCAAATGTAAAACCGATAGCTAGTGGGAAGCAGCCGCATAGCACAAGGAGATCAGCTCGGTGCTTTGTCACCACCTAGAGCAGTGGGATAGGGAGGGTAGGAGGGAGGGAGACACAAGAGGGAAGAGATATGGGGATATATGTATATGTATAGCTGATTCACTTTGTTATAAAGCAGAAACTAACATACCATTTTAAAGCAATTATACTCCAATAAATATGTTAAAAAAAGGTACTAAAAATAAATGAAACCAAAAAAAACCCAAGAAAAATGAAAACAAAAATAGAAACACAACACAATAAAACCAATGTGATGCAACAAAGCATCTCACTGCTTTTGAGAGGAATGAGTTCTAAGAGGAAGTTTATAGCAGTAAACTTTTAAGAGAAAAGAAGGATCTCAAAAGAACAACCGAACTTTACCCCTCAAGGAATTAGTAAAAGAAGAACAAACTAAGCCCAAAATTAGAGGAAGGAAATACTAAATATCAGAGCAGAAATGAATGAAATAAAGAATAGGAAAACAATAGAAAAGATTAACGAAACTAAAAGTTGGTTCACTGAAAAGATGAACGAAATTTACAAATTTTTAGCTAGACCAAGGAAAAAAAAAAGGACCCAAATAAATAAGGTCAGAAATGAAAGAGGAGACATTACAACTAATACCACAAAAATACAAAGGATCATGAGACTACTATGAATAATTATACACCAACAAATTAAACAACCTAGAAGTACTAGCATAGGAAAAAAACAAAACAAAACAGAAAGACCCAAAGAAAAGAATCCAGAATCCAGAAATAAACCCAAGCATATAAGGTCAACTAATATTTGACAAGGGAGGCAAGAACACTCAATGGGGAAAAGACAGTCTCTTCAATAAACGATTCTGGGAAAACTAGATATTCACATGCAAAAAAATGAAAGTGGACCACCTACCTTACGCCATCGACAAAAATTAACTTGAAATGAATTAAAGACTTAAATGTAAGACTTGAACTCATAAAAGTCCTAGAAGAAAACAAAGGGAAACAACACAGGCAAGAAAAAGCACAAATAAATGAGACTACACCAAAGTAAAAAGCTTCTGCATAGCAAAAGAAATGATCAACAAAATGAAGAGGTAACCAAAGGAATGGGAGAGTTTATTTGCAAACCACATATCCAATAAAGGGTTAATATCCAAAATATACAATGAACTTACACAACTCAAAAGCCGAAAAACAACCAAATTTTAAAATGGGCAATGAATCTAAGTAGATATTTTTCGAAAGAGAACATATAAATGGCCAACAGGGATATGAAAAGGTGCTCAACGTCACTAATCATGAGAGAAATGCAAATCAAAACCACAATGATACATCACACCTCACACCTGTTACTATGTCTATTATCAAAGACAAGAGATAATAAATGCTAGTGAGAACATGGAAAAAGGGGAATCCTTGGACACTGTTGGTGGGAATGTAACCTAGTACAGCCACTGTGGAAAGGAGTATGGAAGTTCCTCAAGAAAATAAAAAAAACAGAAATACCATGTGATCCAGCAATTCCTCTTTGGGGTATATAGCTGAAGGAAATGAAATCACTATCTGGAAGAGATTTCTGTACCACTCTATTCACTGCAGCATCATTTACAATAGTCAAGACATGGAAACACCTAAATGCCTACCAACAGATGAATGGATAAACACACACACACACACACACACACAAATATTATTCAGCCATAAAACAGGAAATTCTGCCACTTGTGACAAGATGGATGAATCTTAACGCATTAGGCTAAGTGAAATAAGTCAGATACTGAAAGACAAATACTGTATAATCTCACTTATATGTGGAATCCGAAGAGAACCAAACTCATAAAAATAGAGAGTAGCCTGGTGGTTGCCAGGAGTGGGGGCAGGGAGTGGTGATGAGAATGGGTGAAGATGGTCAAAAGGTACAAACTTCCAATTTTAAGATGAGTAAGTTCTGGGGATGTAATATAGAGCATGATGATTATAGTTATCAATACTTACTGTATATTTGAAAGATGCTAAGCAAGTAGACCTTAAAAGTTCTCAACACACCACACAAAAAATTATAACTATGTGAGGTGATGGATCTGCTAACTAACCTTACTGTGGTGATGGATATGTTAAGTAACATTACTGTGGCAATCATTTCACAATATATCTATGTATCAAATCATCACATTGTACACCTTAAACTTATACAATGTTATATATCAATTATATCTCAAATAAAGCTGGGAAAGAAAGAAATAAAGCATATATGAAATAGAGACAATCAGGGAATAAATATGCGACTGAAACCTGAGAACTAGTTGTGTAACACTGGAAAATTTTCTATCTCAAGTTCTTTGCAAAAGGAGGGAGCAGAACTAGATGAGTGTTTCCCAAATTGATGTCCACAGGATGTTAAAAGGTGCATTATTCAGAAATAGGGCTCTGATCAAATAAATGTAAGACATGCTGTCTTAAGGTTAAACAGGTTTCTTTATTATAAAACTTTTCAGAGCCTTAAAAATGCTAATAAGCAATGTGACAAAACTATAGTCTCTCAATGTATTTGGCTATACAATCCTTTTTGTGAGCAATCAGTATTTCTTAGGAGTTCTATTCTTGGGAGCTCAGTTTGGGAAACTGGACAAGATAACTGCTAAAACCTCTCGCAGCTCTGAAATTGCATTACTTTCTAACAAGGCATTAATTGTATGGAACAAAATTAACATAAGGTGAATCAAGAAAGAAGTCAAGGGGGCTTGATTCTCAGAGAATTTTGGAGCCAAAAGGAACTTGAGAAATCATCTAATGATTTCTCATCACCTCACCTTTTTTTTTTTTTTTTTTTTTTTTTTTTTTTGCGGAACACGGGCCTCACTGTTGTGGCCTCTCCCACCGCGGAGCACAGGCTCCAGATGCGCAGGCTCAGTGGCCACGGCTCACGGGCCCAGCCGCTCCGCAGCATGTGGGATCTTCCCGGACCGGGGCACGAACCCGTGTCCCCTGCATCGGCAGGCGGACTCTCAACCACTGCACCACCAGGGAAGCCCACCTCACCTTTTATTTAAAGCAACAGACTCACTCTCAAAAAATCTTATGCAGAACACTAATATATAAAATGGGTTAGGGCCAAAGTTTTCAGGTTGAATTGAAGTGGAGGGCTGTAGTCCCACTCACTGGGATTTCTCCTTGAGGTAGCCTAGAAACACCTCGTCGGAAAGCAAGAGTTTAGTGAGCCCTGACCCTTTGGATGAAGCTATTCTGGGAAGGCTTTAGGAAAGAGCTGGAACTCTCATACATATTCACAGGAAGGTCCTTCACCCTTCCCAGTATCATCTCAATTTTCACTGTCACCCCTCCAAATCAGATAAGTAAAATAAGCATTAAGTAAAGAGAATTATAAAACCTTTTTGACTCCAAGAAAAACCACAAGAAAGTCAATACACTAAAATGCAATCCCTATACAAACAAGATGCTATGAAAGAGCTAAGCCAGGGAGTCACATGGCTAAATTTGGATTTTAAGAAGTTGTCTGTGGTGGCAGCAGGGAAAGGAGATTTGACTGGCAAGGCTTCTTGTATTTTATTTCTTGTTTCTTCTTTAATATTTAATAGTCTTTTTGAAAAGAATCAAGCCATTCTCAGTTGTGTTAGGGGAAGCACAAAGGAAAGGGTTGTCAGGCATAGGCCAGGATTTTCAAGAGGACTTGCCTCTCCAGAGGTCAACATGGTGGAGAGAACAGGCTTCAGAGGCAGCTCTCTTCCAGGCGAAGACAAAACCAAGGAGGTAAAGATCAATATTACCCATCAGCTGACTCACCTAGTGTTCCAGTAGTAAACTTGCAAAGATCCGAATCTTGTTTTAAAGAAGACAGTTTCCTTACAGAGGTATGGAGTTTAAGGCCTACTGCCAATATTGCCCCCAAAACCCTGTATTCCCCCAGTCCCAGGTTATTACCCTGCTTCTTCTCCTGTTGCCAGGGTTTAGCTTTTTCTTTCTACTCTGATTCCCTCTTGCTTTATTCTCTTCTTTCGGCTGCTGTGTGTGTGTGTATATATCTAAGTCTGTATACCTCTCTAAGCAGCAGTATTCATCAATCTTGACTCTTAGTCAGATTCTCATCCCAAACTAAATATCACTTCTAAAGTAATGGCAACACACTTAAAAACAACAACAAAGCAGCTTTTAGCCAGACATTAGGAAATCTAAATGAAAATCACTGTTCCATGGACTTACCCAGCCTGGCATTAAACATTCTCGACAAGCAGGTTCCACCTTCATCATCAGTAGTCACCCTACACTGCAGCCAAGTGGCCTCTACTCATCCCTTAAGTATGCTTTAAACTGTTCCAGCTCTACTCCTCTGTGCTTTTTCTCTGCAATGTACATACCTACTAAGATTCCATTCATCCTTCACTATCAGTAGTGTGGCCTTTCCTCATCACATGAACAGGAAGTAATCTTTGTTTCCTTTGAACTCGCATACAATATGGAACTTAGGTGCTATGTCATACAGATGTGCATACCTTACAGTATCCATCAGACTGTCCAGTTTTCAGAGGGTAAGCAATTTGTCTTCAACATCTGTGCCTAGGTTGTACAGGACACCAGATCATTCCCAGTGAGGGCTCTAGGGGCCAGACTTAGAGGAGGCTCTCATACCTGGTATATTCAGGACACACTGTTTGCCCTTAGTATAGAGCAATGCATCAAACTCCAGTCATTTACATACCACCTTAATCAATTTTATGATTTTTGCTAAATGCATTTATTGTCTACACTTACTGTTTCCTTCAATTAAGCCATTTTTTTTTAAACTTCAGTATCCACTTTAGCCTTGTCCTGTAAAATACTATGTGAAATCATGGGTTCAAAACGTTATCTTTTTCTAATGCATATAAAAATGCATAACTATTAAAGTTCTAGAACTTTTTCAAGGTTCCCTCTAGTTATCTTGCATATCACAAGCAGTACACTTTGTGGAACACCGTTCACTCCTGTCTTCAGTCAATTAAAAAAATACTGGGGGTCTTTTACTTGCCAGGCACTGTTCTATTCTTTAAAAGGGCATTTGTTCTCAACTGGAGACAATTTTCTCCCCAAAAGATGTTTAGCAATGTCTAGAGATATTTTTGCTGGTCACAACTGAGGAGGGGTGCTACTAACCTCTAGTGGGTTGAGGCCAGGGATACTGGTAAACATCCTACAATTCACAGAACAGTCCCCTACAACAAAGAATTACCTGGTCCAAGATGTCACCAGTGTCAAAGTTGAGAAACCCTGCTTCAGAGAAACATGGTAAACAAAAGAGAGACAAATTCTCTGCTTTTTTGGAGCTTACAATCCAGTAACAACGTTACGGATGCTACTGTCTTCCAGTACATTCAAGTAACATTCATCAGTCTACAGGTTTTTAGGATTTCTTCTCTGTGGTGTGAATTTCTTATATACGGAAGGCATGCTGGTACTGAGCAAATTTCCAGAACGGTGGCCTCTTAAATAATGGCAGGTTACGTACATCCCGACAAAAGCTCCCCCACCAGGTCAGAGTGTGGGCTTTGCCACCACATGTACCAGGGTTTGAGGCCTGCCTTGCCAATCACTAGCTATGTGGCCTTGTGCAAGTTATTTAACTCTCTAAGTCTCAGTTTCTCCATCCATAATGGAGTTATTATTGGTAGCCCTGATTTCACAGACTTTGAGGGAAGATTAAATGAGAACAGCTAGAACAGTTCTTGATAACAATAAATAAACAGTGAGTAGGACCTGTGAGGATCATAACAAAGACTTCCTTTTCCCAAAATGTCTTGGTTCAATGTAGTTCTGGTGGTCAATCTGGTTCACTACATTAAGTGTAAATATTACTACTTAAGACAGAGGGTAGAATAATATATATTTTATGACCTGAATTTTTAAAAATAAAATTTGATTTTACAGTTTTAGCTTCAGTTGCATGTCCTATTTAAGTTTGAAATGTGTGCCCTCAGTTCTTTAAGAGCCTCCTTCGCCGTTTTCGACGTCCTTACACGCTTGCCTCTCTCCTCCCAGCCTTTCAGTGACAATCACAGCCTGGAAACTCCTAATCCCAGTAGTGATTCTTCTTCCAGTAATCCTCTGCGATTCAATTATATCTAGCTCTTTATTAGTTCTGAAACACTGCAGGGTACATTTTAATTTGTAGAGAAGCACTTCAATGATGGTTTTATTTTTTAGCCACATGGCTCTCTCATGGTTGATTAGGTAGGTCAATCACTTCATTGTCCTCCACTGTGGAAGACACAGATATGCACTTGCATTAATTTCTGGCCACCTTACTAAAGGCTTTGCCAGTCCTAGTCTCCTGCTCTTCCCCAAGCCCCAAAGTCCTTCCAATTTTTAAGAGTAAGAGGGCCTAAGGGCCCTGTGGCATACTCCAGAGACAGATGAAGTCCATTGTCTCCTAATGGTGTCTCTTAAAGCCCCAGCTCTCTTCAGCTGCCTAAGGGCCCTTCTGTGAGAGATGGGCTTATTCTACTAGGTTTCTCAGAGCTTCCTCTCTGTACCTTCTCCACTTCCACATCCTTCAAATAATGAAGATTCAACTGGTATATGATGAATATCTACAACGGTTAAGACCATTTCACATACATCATCTTATCAGTGCTCACAACAACCTTATGAGATAGGTACAACAATATATCTTGATAACTGATAAAACTAAATTTCAAAGAAATTGACTCACTCATGTTCACATCATCAGTAAGCAGGGGCATCCCAGAATTGTCTTTAACTCATCAACACATCTGCATCAAAACTGCTTGGAAATGTACAGCTCAATGACTTCACAAACACACCTGTCTAACTGGCATCCAGATTAAGATTCAGAACACATTCCACAGGGTTTTAACCTAGGGGTTCTGACACCAAGTCTAGCGCTCTTTAAATCATGTATGTAGTCATTCAACAAATATTTACTTACTGCTTACTAAACGTCAGAAATTTGGTAAGCACTGCAGACTTGATGGTGAATAAGACAGACTTGATCCCTGCCTTAATAGACCTTAGAATCTATAGGGGGCCATAATAGTTAAAAAACAAAACAAACAAAAAAAACCCCATACATTGGGACTTCATTGGTGGTGCAGTGGATAAGAGTTCACATGCCACAACTAAGGAGCCCACCTGCTGCAACTAAGACCCAGCACAAACAAATAAATAAATAATAAAATAAATAAATATTACAAAAAAACCTATACATAAAGGAACTTATGTTATTAAGGGAATTTAAAGAAGCTCAGTATGGCTTCAGCATGGCAAGCAAGAGAGAAGAGGTTGGAGAAAGAGATAAACAGTCAAATCATACAAGGATTTACTGGTTGAAAAATAGTTTGGATTCTAAATGTAGTGGAACACCGCTAAACAATACCCCTGCATTCATAAAACAACCTATTCCTAAAGAGCTTGCTTAATTCTTCAACTACTCTAACCTTTGGGTACTTACTCCACGCCACTCACTTCACTAGGCCTGTCGACCTCAATGTATAAATATAATAACTGACATAAAGGCTTTGTTTCGGCCTGTTCTCCAGTTATCCTCAGATTTGGGTAGAGTAATACGTAGCCAATTCAGCACAATCATTTCTTCAATTCCGCAAATATATCCTATGTGACTACTCAAATAAATATTGTGTTTCTACCACATGCCTAGGTACTGGGGAGACAGCAGTAAATAAAAAAGACAAAAATCCCTGCCCTCGTGAAAGTTACAACCTAGATGGAAACCTGTGCTTGTTTACTGAAACAAGCAAAACATATAGCATACTAAATCGTGATAAACAGTGGTGCATACAAAGGATAAAAAAATAAAGCAGGAAAGGAAGACGGGATTAAAATGACTATCTGTGTAAACAAGCACTTCTTTTTGAATACTTGTCTTTTAGTAGTTTATCAATGACACAACTGTTGGTGGTGTATACCAGGGGTCAGCAAACTTTTTCCGTAAAGGGCCAGAGAGTATGTATTTCGAGCTTTGCAGGCCAATTGGTCTCTGCTACAATGATTCGATTTTGTTGTAGCACAAAAGCAAGCACAGAAATGCATTTGTGTGTGTCTGTGTTCTAATAAAACTTTATTTATGGATACTGAAATTAGAACTCTGTATCATTTTTCACGTGTCATGAAATTTCCTTTTAAAATTTTTCAACCGTTTAAAAATGTAAAAACGATTCTCAGTTCACGGGCCACACAAAACAGGAAGCAAGCCATTATTTGCCAACCCCAGGATTATACTGTGAAATGGCTTACTGAATTTCCATAAATCAACAAGTCAAAAGACATACAAGTAGGCCCAGGATAAATATTATTGAAATATAAAGATCTAGCACTATCAATAACAACAGTTAGAAAATTCTCTAATAACTTTTAAGTTAGAGATATTAATTTTATATGATAGTGGGACTTATATTTCAAGTACAGAATAAAATATTAAAGACAATGGTGTAGCTATCTAAATAAATCATGCTAATGCTATAGAAGTACCTCAGTGAATAAAAAGAAGTCATCACAACTTACATCAAGTAATCTAGATGCCCTATAAATCACATGATGAAGTCACCGGTATTTCCTAACAGAAACCATTTATTTCATCCACAGTAATGTTTCAATTATCACTTCCACCCCAATAAAATACAAAGCCATATATCCAGCCTTGACCTTTCCCCTAACTTCCATAATTCCAAATGCCTCAGAGAAATCTACACCTGGATATCGTGCCACCACCTGAAACATCACAGATCTAAAACCAAGTATTTTCTCCACCACATATATAAAATAGCTTCCCCTCTAAATTCCATAACTATATTATTGATATCATCATTATCTCATTCAACCCAAGTGTTGTGGGATTGACATTTTAAGGTATTTAAAGTTTTATTTCTCCCAAGAGTTCATTTTTTTCCTTTTCTTTCACCCTTACCTACTACTGCCTCCACAAGTAGCTAAGCCATTCTGTGCTCACTGCTTCAAATGAAAGATAAGCTTGGGTCAGAAAAAGAGAAAAAAAAATTCCTAACTTTGTCTTCCAAGGTACAGCAGACAATATGACTGAAGAATGTAACGAGAGCATGGGTTCCCCCTCCAATCCCATCCATTCATTCCCCCATCCCAGGCTAGAAAGGCTCCCTTAGGTTAAAGGGAGAAGTCAGTGGGCCATAGGACAGAAGGGCCAGATCTGCAGGGACCAAACAGGTGAGTAACGCTGGGCCATTTTAGTGAGGGGCATTACTTGAATGCCCAAGAGTCCCTTAGGAGTGGTTTTAGCATCAAAAGACCACAAGTGCAAGCATATGGACAGAATCTTTCCTGGTGGTGCACGGTGAGGGCTTCTCTCGGATGGTGCTCATCCCCTTGCTGACGACCTCCCTGCTAGAAGGATGCCTACCTATGTCTGAGGCTTTATTCAGTCCCCATCCAATGTGCCATGTAGATAGCCCACTCTGCAACTCCCCTGGACCATAAATCCTGAAGAACAGAGCCCCGATCACTCCTTGGAGGTGATGGTGGTAATGGTGGTTACGGTGATCAGGGCAAGCCCAGTACTCTGAATTAGCAAGATGAGGAAAGTGGGGGTGGAGGGGTAGGCACCTGTAACTGCTAACCTGATTTCTTACACCACAAATGAGTTTTGCGTGTTTTTTGATCTTCATTTAAATGGAATCATAGTGTATACTTTGGGAGTTAGCTTCTTCCACTCAACTTCGTGTTTGTGAACATCTATACTGTTGCATGTGGTTGTAGTACATTCATCCTCACTACCCACTCCCTATTAGTTATACATTCCTATTTATTTATTCATTCTATCACTGATGGAAATTTGGGTTGTTTCCAGTTTAGGGGAAGTAGTAAAACACACCCCTGTTACATGGTTTACAGCAGTGGCAGTATCCTCGGCTCAATCTAACATAAACAATCAGTAAGACATATTCAATCTTCCTTTGCTGTATCTCTAATACCTGATCCCAGTCTTTCCACACTCACTACTTCAAAACATAATCTTATTTCTTCAAGTTGATAGTAAGCCTCCCAAGGACAAAAAATATCTTAATTCTTTGGATCTTTCACAGGATATATACTTAGTATATATTCAAGGAATAATTATTGTACATGTATAACCACTACTATCAAAGTGACCACTAACAACATTTAAGGTAGAAATGCACGTGGCATTCTGACATCTTGACTCATAAGGTCTTGGGATTTTTAAAGCATCCTATTTTGGGTATCTCTCAGCAAATTAAATGTCCCTAAGACATCACCTAAATACCAAAAGAGCCTGGCATTAAATACATACCTTTCCTCATCTTTAGTAAGGAGCTCAGAGGGAGGTGATACAGAAGAAATAGGAGTGAAAGGAAGAAGTAGGTGCCAGTAATATATTTGAAGGTAGGACACTATCAACTCACAGCTTTAATATCATCAGGAGAAACTGAGAACCCAGGCTTTTAGCATAGCAACCCACGAGAACAATAACAACAGAAGACAATAACATAGTGCTTTGTCATCAGATCATTATGTATACTAATTCCTTTAATCTTTGTTATCTTATGAGTTAGGTATAGTACTAGCATTAGCAAGAGAGGTACAGATAAGGAATCTGATGCAGAATAATTAAGCAATTTGTCAAAGGTCATACAGTGTGCAAAGTGGCAGAGCTCAAATTCTAACCCAGGCAATCTGGCTTACGTGCTCTTGACTGGGAGAGGGGGATTTCTTCCTCCAAATGGGGTGAGAGTTCTACAATTTAAACAAAAAATCAGATTGAGCTACCTGTGAGCATACCTAAGTGTGGATTTTAAAGATGCTTTACATATGTAAATAAAACTTTTCAGCCATTAAAAAGAATGAGAGGAGGGATTATGATAAAGAGACAGGAGGAAACTTTTTGGGGTGAGAAGTTACTCATTATCTTGATTGTGATGACAGTTTCATGGGTGTATACATGCACAAAAAATTATCCAGTTGTACACTTTAATTATGTGCATGTATGTCAACTGTATGTCGATTATACCTCAGTAAAACTATATGCAAAAATGATGAAATAGATCTACAGATGAGCCAGTCATAAAAAAATGGATGCCCACAATGTATTGAGTGGAGAAAAAAATTATGACAGTATTCATTATAATTCATTAAATACATTTAAACGTGTAAAAACATTATACACACATATAGGTATATAAATAAATAAATGTGCAAATAAATGTTATCTGTGGGGTTTTCCTTTTTCCCAGTCTGTGGTAATATAAGGAGCTTTCAGTGAGGCCTCTGTCAACAGGTAGGTGACTGAGCCACCTTGAAGCAGATCCTCCAGCCCCATTCGAGGTGTCACATGACTGCAGGTCCCAGCTGACATGTTGTTAGCAACCTTGTGAAAGACCCTGAGCTAAAACCACCCAGCTTAGCTACTGCTGGATCATTAACTCTCAGAAACTGTGGGAGATAATTATTATTTTAAACTGCTAAGTTTTGGGGTAATTTGTTATGTAGCAGTAGATAAATAATACAGTACTTATTATTTGTTTATATAAAATATTATTAAAATAAAGCATACATACATAAAAGTGTACAAATCGTAAGTATATTCCTTGTTGAATTTTCATAAAGTGAGCACAACCCATGTAACCAGTGCCCAGACCAGAACACCAAACAGAATACTGGCACCCAAGAAGCCCCCCCAACCCCCCCTCCTGTCTAGTCACTACCTCACAGCAAGGGTAGCCACCAGCCTGATTTCTTACATCATAGATGAAGTTTGAGTGTTTTTGAACTTCATATAAGTAGAATCACAGTGTATACTCTTCTGGATCTAGCTTCTTCTGCTCAACATAATGTTTATAAGATTCATCCATATTGTTCCATGTAGTTATGGTTCATTCATTCTCACTACCATTTCCATGATAGGTATATATCCCCGTTAATGTATTCATTTTACTACTGATGGACATTTGGGTTTTCTCAAGTTTAGGTCTACTACAAATAGTGCTATGAACATTCTTGTACCTGTTTTTTTATGAATGTATGTAACTGTTTCTGCGTCTATGCCTAAAAATGGAATTAATGGGTTCATAGGCATGCCTATATTCAGCTCCACTCATTACCCGATCAACACTCTTCCAGTGTGGTTGGACCAATAAACACTATCAGCAGCACTAGAGCAGAGTTCCAGTTACTCCACATTTTCACAGACTCTTGGTATTGTCTTTTTCATCTTTCCTACTCTGGTGGGTGTTAATGGTATCATATCATATTTTCCTGATGAGTGATGAAGCTGAACACCTTTTTGAACATTACTTGGCCATTTGGACATCTTATGTGAAGTGCCTGATTCAAATCTTTTGCCCATTTAAGCAAATATTACTTTTAAGATGAGCAAAATGCCATAATTTTCTAAACTAATAGGTTCTCTGTGGTATTGTGAAAACAAGTACCTTTGAGCAGAAGAGAGCCATCAAAAATAAAAGGAAAGTTAGAACTAACAGCAGGAATATGGTTAGGTACCTCTTCTAAATCTAGAAATGTTTTGAAAAGAGAAGCAAGAAAAGCAGTAAGTCAGAAAGAACCTTCAACGTGGAAATGAGACAAAAAGGGAGAGGCTACTATGAAGATGATGCATGTGGGTAGGATTTGCTTCGTTTTGGCGGATGGGAAGTGCAGCACACACAGGACATAACTCAAGAACCATGTTAGCCATAGTCACTGTCCAGAAAAGCTTTTCTGAGGAAAACAAGGGGCACAGATGGGCTTTACCCCTATTATATAGTGCTATATAATTCAGAGCAGTTTAGTGCTAGTAGGGAAAACAGTAAATATCTGCAAGTGGAAAAGTGTATCACCTACAAGTGTGGTCCCATTACATTACACTTCTCAGAGAGAAAAAATTGTAATTTACATATATCTTTGAATAGCCAATAAATACATACTCACCTTC
Source organism: Delphinus delphis (assembly GCF_949987515.2). Classification (NCBI taxonomy): domain Eukaryota; kingdom Metazoa; phylum Chordata; class Mammalia; order Artiodactyla; family Delphinidae; genus Delphinus; species Delphinus delphis. The sequence continues at coordinate 95,076,543 of NC_082704.1, forward strand.
CTTTAACCTCACAGGCCCACATTAGGTTTCACTTTCTTCTTCTCTTTTATGAGTTACCAAAATGCACTATGGCATTAGCTGCTTATTTTTAGTTTACTGATTAAATTTTAATACAACTCTTCAGATAGCAGAACAATCAGTTAAAGAAAGTTAATACTGCTGGACAAGATCAATGCATAATGGACACCATGTGTGAGTGAAAAAGTAGAAGAACAAACAATGTGGCTTTGGTTGTATTACCTTAGGCAAACCACAGCACAAAATCTTAGCCCTAAATGCAACAATACTGGTGCTTTAAATGTGATCATATAAGTAATTCAGGTTTACAATTTTTTTAAATAAATGAGGTCAGATATACTAAATAACTTCAAGAGCTCAACATTTACAATTCAACAAGAAAAAAAATCCGTTCTCACATTTTTAACATTCCCACTATCCTACTGTGTATGCACATGACAAAAATGGCATTGAAATATCATAACAAATAGTATATCGAACAAATCTGATATACCTCTAAGGCTTTAGAAGGAAGAGCTCTTTCTATGACATGTAATAAGTTGCATCACTATTTAACAAAGTGTATCATTGTAGTGAATATGTTCAAGGATATTACAGTAAAGCTACTGGGAGAACCAAAATTTAATGGTTTGACATAGTCCATTAAACATTAAATTAAAACATTAACCTCAATTCTAAAGAAGGTTTATTTTGCAGGATGACTTTCCTAAATAAGTAACATTTATACCTTCTTCAATAAAAACTATTTCTGAGTAAAGGTCCATTTCCTATAAGCATCATTCAAATTTTTTTAAAGGAAATTTGTCTCGAGAACAAAATTAAGTTCGTAATGCGACCCAACAATAAGAATCACATTCTATAAAGGCTCGTGTCAGGTAAAACTAAAAAAATGTTTTTTTCCTTTGCAAACTAGTATCTTCTCCTGCAGAAGTAGCCCACACAAACTCACAAGGATAGATTTCTAGAAGAAGCTATTATACTGATGCCACTGGGCAGCACTGACCACATAGGTTAAAAAAAATAAAAATCTCAAGATGATGCGGAATGTTAGGCTTGAACTGTCTGTCGCTATTATTTTTAAATTCTACCACTCAATCTAATTGAACTGGAGAGCTATGAATTCCCAGACAAAAAGCAGAAGAGAAATGAAACCAAGGTCCTGGAGAATCCACAAACTAGAAAATGAGCTTAATCACATTTGACTACAAATCACCAATCCCCAAAGGGAGATTTAATTTCATAATCATGCCCTATTTTGTTTAATGCTGGCAGGGATCATGCATATCTTGTTTGATTCTATACCCTCACACTCATCACTCTACTTGACACACACCAGACATGCAAAATTTACTGAATAAAAAATTTATTGAAAAAATAAAATATTGTATTTTAACAAATTGAGCTCATATGATACTCCATTTTGTGTCCAACTTTTTTCATTCATACATAATAATCTTCCTATGAAATAAAATATTTCATAAACATGATTCTTGATGGTTACATTATATTCATGTACCATAATTTAATCATTCCCTAAATGTTCTACTATTCAGAAATAAACTTTGTCCCAGAGATAAACCCACACACATATCGTCACCTTATCTTTGATAAAGGAGGCAAGAATATACAGTGGAGAAAAGACAGCCTCTTCAATAAGTGGTGCTGGGAAAACTGGACAGGTACATGTAAAAGTATGAGACTAGAACACTCCCTAACATCATACACAAAAATAAGTTCAAAATGGATTAAAAACCTAAATGTAAGGCCAGAAACTATCAAACTCTTAGAGGAAAACATAGGCAGAACACTCTATGACATACATCACAGCAAGATCCTTTTTGACCCACCTCCTAGAGAAATGGAAATAAAAACAAAAATGAACAAATGGGACCTAATGAAACTTAAAAGCTTCTGCACAGCAAAGGAAACCATAAACAATACCAAAAGACAACCCTCAGAATGGGAGAAAATATTTGCAAATGAAGCAACTGACAAAGGATTAATCTCCAAAATTTACAAGCAGCTCATGCAGCTCAATAACAAACAAAAAAACCAATCTAAAAATGGGCAGAAGACCTAAACAGACATTTCTCCAAAGAAGATATACAGATTGCCAGCAAACACATGAAAGAATGCTCAACATCATTAATCATTAGAGAAATGCAAATCAAAACTACAATGAGGGCTTCCCTGGTGGCACAGTGGTTGAGAGTCCGCCTGCCAATGCAGGGGACACGGGTTACTGCCCCGGTCCGGGAAGATCCCACATGCCGCAGAGTGGCTGGGCCCGTGAGCCATGGCCGCTGAGCCTGTGCGTCCGGAGCCTGTGCTCCACAACGGGAGAGGCCACAGCAGTGAGAGGCCCGTGTACCGAAAAAACCAAACCAAACCAAACCAAACAAAACAAAAAAACTACAATGAGATATCATCTCACACCAGTCAGAATGGCCATCATCAAAAAATCTAGAAACAATAAATGCTGGAGAGGGTGTGGAGAAAAGGGAACCCTCTTGCACTGTTGGTGGGAATGTAAATTGGTACAGCCACTATGGAGAACAGTATGGAGGTTCCTTAAAAAACTACAAATAGAACTACCATACGACCCAGAAATTCCACTACTGGGCATATACCCTGAGAAAACCATAATTCAAAAAGTGTCATGTACCACAGTGTTCACTGCAGCTCTATTTACAATAGCCAGGGCATGGAAGCAACCTAAGTGTCCATCAACAGATGAATGGATAAAGAAGATGTGGCACATGTATACAATGGATTATTACTCAGCCATAAAAGAAACAAAATTGAGTTATTTGTAGTGAGGTGGAGGGACCTAGAGTCTGTCATACAGAGTGAAGTAAGTCAGAAAGAGAAAAACAAATACCGTATGCTAACACATATATATGGAATCTAAGAAGAAAAAAAAAAAGGTCATGAAGAACCTAGGGGTAAGACGGGAATAAAGACACAAACCTACTAGAGAATGGACTTGAGGATATGGGGAGGGGGAAGGGTAAGCTGTGACAAAGTGAGAGTAGCATGGACATATACACACTACCAAACGTAAAATAGATAGCTAGTGGGAAGCAGCCGCATAGCACAGGGAGATCAGCTGGGTGCTTTGTGACCACCTAGAGGGGTGGGATAGGAAGGGTGGGAGGGAGGGAGACACAAGAGGGAAGAGATATGGGAACATATGTGTATGTATAACTGATTCACTTTGTTATAATGCAGAAACTAACACACCATTGTAAAGCAATTATACTCCAATAAAGATGTTAAAAAAAAAGACAAATAAAAGAAACTCTGTTACATTCATACAATAAAAATTTATGCAGCCATTAAAAACTGATTCTATTTTTTGCTGTCATAAATAATGCAGCAGTGTATATTTTAAAATATAAACTGTTATTCTCATTTCTGATTACTGCCTTGGGACAGATAAATGGGAGAAACTGGATTTAGATTATCTAGAGATAGAGCTATCTTATCCTTTGTGGCAAACCAGCATATATTACTAGGAAAATCAGAGGCAGTTATCGACTCTTCACACATGTGTAAATTAATTTAATCAGCTTGCTTCTTAATACCTAGCTGAAATAGACTACAAAAATTGGAGTTTTCCCATGCTAAAACAGAGATGATATGGCAATGAAAGAGTTGGATCATATAGGGTGGGTATGGGAGAATTGATCTTTTTTTTTTTTTTTTTTGAGGTACGTGGGCCTCTTACTGTTGTGGCCTCTCCCGTTGCGGAGCACAGGCTCCGGACGCACAGGCTCAGCGGCCATGGCTCACGGGCCCAGCCGCTCTGCAGCATGTGGAATCTTCCCAGACCGGGGCACGACCCCGTGTCCCCTGCATCGGCAGATGGACTCTCAACCACTGAGCCACCAGGGAAGCCCGGGAGAATTGATCTTGATCAAGGAATGTGCACTGTGCTACTCCTTTGTTCTTGTTACTTAGTGAATTGTGAGAAATATCTGGAACTGGGTTTCCTCTTCTATATAAGGCTTCCTGGTGAAATGAACTGAGACTTGAGAAGCTTGACAGGAAAGGGCAGATATAACTTGTGCATACCTTGAGGTATTCACTGCAGGGGTTATTGTAGGCATATGATCATTTGTTGCTTTACCTCTCATGCTATCTTATCTAAAAGTTCAATTGTTATATACTTCAGTAGATCACCTACGTTGGCATCCTACATCACCACCAAGTCATAATAAATAACAGACACCATTTCAACACATTAAACTTAACATTTCAGTATCAAATTAATTTTATTTACTCATACCCTACCTAGTTCTGGAAAGAATTAAAGATGATCTATATAAAATCAGATAATAAAAGAAGATAAAATAAAATTAAAAAACAAAAAGCATTTGAGGAAAATGTGACAAAGGGAAAAATCAAGAATAGAAGAGTTTCAGGATAATATAGCCTCAAGAGAGAGAACTAAGATTTGCATACAAAAAACTTGCTGAAAGGTTCTGTGTCTTTGTTAAAGAAAGAGATAAACCTCTTAGTAGCTAATGCCAAGAGAAAAACACTATTAGTTACATAAGCCATGGCATTCCTACCATAAAAACAAACCAATTGCCTAGAAGGCTTATCACTTATGATTTTGAGATTAGAGAGAAAAATTATCCCAAGTGTCATACTGTAATGAACAATATCTTCAACATCCATATGGTAAATACTATAAGGTTTTGTTTTGTTTTGTCTTGAACTTTTTGGCTGCACCACATGGCATGTGGTATCTTAGTTTCCCGACCAGAGATTGAACCGGTGCCCCCTTGCAACAGAAGCACAGAGTCTCAAGTGCTGGAGCGCCAGGGAAGTCCCTAGTACAAGGCACTTTACAACACAATTTCAATAGTTTCTTTGTTATAAGTAGGCCAATGGCAAGATAGCACAGAAGCAGTGTACTCTACATTTGTATAATATATTTAGAAATGGACCCACTCAAATGGCTTCCTAAAACTTCCTAGATACAATCAAAAACACACCAGGCCCAGAGGAATGCCCATGCCAAAGGAAACTCACTGCACCTGGCTGATTCTGACAAATATCCTGATGGCCACTCTATAAACAAATCCTAAATGATCTGACTCACTCTGCTGGCCCTTAGCCAAAAGAGTGGCAGCCCTGGAAAAAATGCCGATAAGCAAACCCAAGGGCCAAGAGAATTCAGAATATCATTCTACACTAAATAATTAAGGATGAGGGACTATAGTTCATCTGGGGGTAGCCTTGGGTCCCTCAGAATTACTACACCTCGGAAATACATTGTGAATGCCTGTCAAGTGAGTTTACCAAATCAGTACAGCCCTGGGACCAACTGGCCAAAACAAAAGAGGATGTTTGTTACAATATAATCATGGCTGAAAAGCAACCCCCAAATCTATACTGGAGTCCAACTGTCTGGGGACAACGCACTAAGTATTCTGGTATTGGGTGGGGGAACATTTTTCTGGACTATTGTCATGTCAGTACTCAATTTTCAGGTGGCTGCAAATTTCTCTATAAATCCTTTATTTCCCTTAGTTACATACCTTTTCATCAGAGTTGAGGTTGAGGGAGCAGAGGGTACAGAGGGGGTTCTGTCTGAAGATTTTTTTTGCCCTTCCAACACTGCGTCAAGAAGAATCTTTATATCATTTTACTTGATCTGCACATTAGAAACCCTATGAATTCAGTAAGGTGAATAATATCATATTTGTCTTACAGATGAGGAAACCAAGGCTTGGTTTGGTTGTAACCAAACTCTGCAGAGTTGCTGCTTGGTAGACCCTGTAGCACATCCTAGATCTGCTTCTCACTCTAATGCTGTCCCCACTATAGTAGTGAACCAAGAATGGAAAATTTTCAGCTCTCAGCTTAATTCCATATGTCCTACAGTGGATTTTCGAATACTAAAACTGACATTTTTGCGACTTGCAATTAAAAGCAACAAACACAACTACATGCAAAGCTGCATCAGAGGTCTGAAGACAAGGGTGACATTCTAGGCTGAGTACTGGTCCCTGTTAATTGTTTTTCCACTCCAACAAGAATCCTACAAATCAAGTCAAGCCAGCTGTCTACAAATACTATATACTTTCCCACTTCCAAGCCTTTGTTCATACCGTTCCCCTTCATTTAAATATGATGTCCCTTTCTTTTGGCATATTTGAATCCAAAAGTCATTATTAATGACAGTATAATTTCCTGCCTCCTTAGAAATGCATCTCTATCAGCCCAGCAGGACATAATCTCTCTGTCCTCCGAATTTCTATAGCATTCAAATCTGTAGTACTCATTTGTCAAATATTACTCTCTCTTGTTTGTTCACCAATTTTCTGTGTATTATCTCCCCCAGATCACAAGCTGCTTGAGGGATGAAGCCATCACTTGGCCTTTCTGCACCCAGGTGACACAGAGAAAAAACACGCAATAACTGATGGCTAAGACACCAAGACCCCTGAACAGCCTAAACAAACCAGCTGCCGACTTCACTTTCTTTCATTATAAACTCAACCAATCTTTTAATTTTCCATTTTCCCCTTTACCTTTCTTTTTCTACTTTAACTGTTCATAACACAAAACCAAATTTTATGTTTTACCATTGCACTGACTACCGATTCTTGCATGACATGTATGGGAAATATTTTCTACTCAATGATATATACATAGGGCAGACAACTTGGAACACACATAAATTTTCATCACTACTTCATAATCCACTGTATGAATAGTTATCATTTATGTAACCAGTGCTTTACTGGTGTTCATTTAGGATGGTTCTGTTTCTTTATTATAAATAATGTTGATATGTACCCACCTATATTTTTATGCACATCTTATTGTTTTCTGAGATTCCTAGGTTGATTGATACATATTGCTAACTTGCCCTCCAGAAAGTTTAAAGCAATTTCATTTTTACCACCAGTATACGAGAATGCTTGTTTACAGAAAGTGGCTGTCTCAGGTTGGCTTTAGGGAGGTTGACAGTGAAGGAAGGAGGGAGGAAGAAAGAGAACCAGATTAGGGAGGATTAGGCCTTTAAAAAAAGATTCGAAATAAATAAAATAGTAGACATAGAAGTTTTCATCATACTGGCTTCTCTACTTTTCAGTATGCCTAACCTTTTATAACTAAAAAAAAAAAAAACTTTTAAAGACTATTTCTCACACTTGTCAACAATGAGTATGAGCATTTTGTTTTTCAAATTTGTGAATTCTATAGATGAAAAATGGTATCTCATTGCTTTAGTTTACAATTCCTTGATCACAATCAGGTTGAACAGATTATATATAATGTATATATGAGCTAGCTGTATTTCTTCTTTTATGAACCTATAGCTTTTGGTTAAAATTTTGTGCTCTCTGCTCTTTTGGGGCATTTATGCTCTGTTTTTAATTGCAAAAGCATGGATGAAGAACATTTTCTCTCAAAAATAAAACTTCTACCCAAAAGAACTACCTTCTAAGTAGGATCTTTACATGTGTGGCCCTTATTTGATCTCTTCCTCCTTATATATGTGGCCTTCGAAGGAAAAAAATTTGTCCACTACCAAAATGGATATAAATTTCCTAGAAGCAACTTAAAAACTGCTTCAGAAAACCTCCAGAAAACCTCCTGCCTTTCCTAGAACAACTAAAGGGAAGGACTGTGGAGGAAAGCTTGGTCTCTGAGGAAAGGGATTTGTCTAATAGATATGACTGTAGTGTTTCCCTGTTGCTGCCGTAAGTAAGGACAAGGGAATTTATGGCTGAAAAAAACATATATTTGGATAAAGAAAGAGACATTACAATTCACAACTATCTAGAGAACACAATAAGGAATGCAAATAAAGTCACGAATCACAGGAAGGAGTGCACTAAGAAGGCAGTAGAGAATAGGAGTGGGGGCAGCAGCAGCAAGGAGTAGAGGGTCCTAAGGGTTCCCAGATGCCCTCAGCTTCATTCCAACCAGTTTAAAGAGGACACCCAGAAACTATGTGTTGATACAGAAATTAAATATACTCACACTACAAATAAGGGGACCCATTAAGTGCTGCATCCCCTCCCTCTGTCAAATGCAATTCATAAAAGGAAAAAGGAATTGAAGGACATCTATGTAGGGCGCGGTCAGCTAACTGCTACGCGGCAGGAAGCTGAAATAAGCTGAGTCATCCTTCCTGTGGCCACTGCGCTTGCGCTAAGTATACTAATGAGGTTTTAAAGTAGCGACCTATCCGATGCTGGCTCACAAATCGCACCATCGGCGAAAGCCAATCACAGAGCGACACATGTTCTTAATCCCTATATAAGCAGACTGCTATAGGATTGCGGGGTCTTCCTTCCATCTTTCTTCAACCAAGCTGTGCTCCAATAAAGTGTGATATGAGAAGAATCTTGCGTGTGGCGGCTCGTTATTCTGCCGGTCAGAAACGGCTCGCCGCACATCTAGAAATCACAGAACCCTAGGAAGCAGAGAGACTATTTATGGAGTCCATCACTTACAGGGAAATGGTTTCCATACTGCTGGGGCCAAGTTCCTAGAACCACATTCTCTTGTACTACTGCTTATTTCCATCTCTGACCATAACCTTCATCTTGAAAATGGCCAAAGTAAGTTTAATTTGAAACCAAGAGCCAGACCACACTTTTAAAATAGATGCAAAGAATCTGAAGAAATAGCAAAGAAACAGATTTTGTTCTTGAGATTTAAAATGGTAAGCGTACTACTAAAATATGCTCAATATGTGACATAATTGGTTGGACATGTGCCAGGACATTTTTGAGGGAGACCCCAATCATCAACAGGAAACTGTAGACTACCTACACAAATGCCATCCACAATGCCTTTGCCCCCCAGCCTTTCTGTAGGAGGAGGGCTGGAAAAGTTCTCAGACTCCCTTGTAACTAAGGGTGTACATGTGACCCAGTTCTAGCCAATGTGATGTAAGGGAAGAGTCTTGTTTTCAAGACGACATACCTCTGCAAACCCTTCTGCCATTTGCCCTCTTTCTTCCTGCATGGAATACGGATGTGAGGTGTGGAGTATAGCCATCGTACAATAATGCGAATGAGAACCACATGCTAAACTTAATGGGTTGGAAAAACAGAAAGGTATGTGTCCTTGAAGACATCCACCCTGAACTGCTTACCTCCAAACTAATTTTGTGAGATAACTACACTCTTATCTAAGCCTCTATTAATTGCATTTCTGCTAATTGCAGCCAAACTCATTCCTACTAATATACCAAGGGTAAACAAACAAACTGTAATTGAGCTCCTCACTGTGGTATAAAGAGGCAGATACACTTCAAAAATGAAATTAAAATGTCATAGATGCTATAAAGGAAGTAAAGGATACATTAAGGGAAGAATGGTCAGGTTAGTGGTAACCAGAAAAGATATGAAGTCTTCACAGACCAGGCAACACTTGAGAGTCCTGAAAAATGACTTGTTTGCCAGGGGCAGGAGGGAAAGTCTACACGTCAAGCAACCTAGGACACTGCAACACAACAGACTTCCCATTCTTCTAACAAAAATGTAACAGGGTCTACCACAGCCAAGCGTCGTGCCAGGAGTCTGATTACCAAAATAACATAAAACCTGCCTTCATGTTGCTTAGTCTAATTGACTTTTGTCAAGGCTATCTCAATAAAACAAGTAGTCACAACTTGGTGGCTGCATAACTGTATCACAGATATACTGCTGTGTTTGGCCTATAAGAAGTCTGGTTTTCCAAGTCTTCCAAACTAAAACCTACACTTTGTTCCTTATCACCGAGGAATCGCCTCCCTCCTAGAACAAAGGGAAAGACATCGTGTTGTCACTTGTTTTCATTAAAAATCTCGGTGCAATTATGAAGCTGGCAAATATCCCCAGGAGATCAAATCAGTCTATTTTGTAACTCACAGCTTCAAAGCCTCTGGAGACTATCAGGATACAAGTACTAAAGAAAATTACCTCACCATCTATTCACTTCCTTGGAAACTGCTTCTGAAATGTCTGCAACGTCTTGCTTTAGCTACCAAGGAACACCAATCTTAAGGAAGGTTCCTCCCACATACCAATTTATTGATAGCTACTAATTTGAGGAGAAAATTCTCTTTGGAAAAGCATTTCACCAAACTTCATAATAAGCATTATAGGATTCTAACACCTCATGCAGTTTATTCTAAAACAGATTTTCTTCCTGTCCTTCTTATCACACAGACACTGTGAAACACAAGGAAAGTCCCGTGAAAATACAGCCCCTTACCACCCGTTGAACTGAAGCATTCATCTACCTCAGAGATGGGTAGGACAAAGGGACATAAAATGATGTGGTCTGGTACAAAACCAATAGGAAGGTAACTGGATGCTCAGAAGAATCAAATATAAATTCATTAAATTATAAGCGAATCTTTCAGAATCATCTGGAAAAAAACTGAATCCTGCTGGCAACACGCATGAATATCCATAAAGACATTCTTTGGCCTTACTTTGTTATTCTGGTCTATAATTGTTTTCACATTTTGAGTGCTCACTCATGCAATTCAGGCCTCAAAGCAGCTTTGGGGCACTGGATTTCAACCCCAGAAAAGGGGTGCATACAGGGGGATCCATAGCTACAGGTCACTAGAGCCAACAGCAAGATAGCTACCACAGCCCCTTCAAAGTCCTAAGCCTTCTCAGGGTCCACCAATCTGCCTACAGCACTAAGTAAATGGAGACTTAGGGCAGAGAATTGAATGAGTTTCTGAGTTATGATGCTGAATACCTGGATTAATCTTAGGAAATAGCTCCATACTGCATCTCTTTTACAGTAACCACACTGACAAGTCAATGCCAAATCTCTCATTTTAGTGACAGGCCAACATGGCTGCTTTGATCTCATTCCCATTCAATAGTGAGTAGCACCTACAGTACAGCCTGTGATTTACCATAACGCTATCAAGACCCCACATAACCTCTTACATGTGAATTTACAAGAGGATAATGAGCCAAAAGTATTGTGAGTTGTATTTTGATGAATTTTATACTTTGTATGTGTGCAGACATACACGCAGAACACTTTAACCCCATCATTAGAGAAACCTTAATTCTTTGCTCTTCTATCATTGTAAATTCCTTGATGATTTCTATAAGTCTCCTAATTACTGTATGCATTCTTAAGGTGTTCAAGTTAATAATCTCATTTACTCTGGCTGTCATATAAAGTAGAAACTACAAAACGAACTTTATTTAATTATCTAGCTCACTATTCCCTACAGTCCTTCAGCAAATGAGTTAGAAGAAATAACCATTACAGGGACTTCCTCCCAAACGCATTTATATAGCACTATATAACAAAGTATATCATGGACAAAGTAATCTTATTTAAAATGGCTTGAAATATATCAGCTGCATATCTACATGAGTACAAGAAGAAAAATATACAAATATATTTCTTTAATTTTCTTATTTCTGAGATAATCAAAATGCTCACTCTTAGTTAATTTATTAATGGTGAGTAATTTATTATGGTGAAACAACATTTACTGAATACCTACTACAAGCATTGTACTAAGCAGAGTAGAATCTAGCATTTGACTTAAAACAGCTCTAAATAGGTTTTTTAAAAATCTCCAGGCTTGGTGAAAAGTTATTCTATTTTCAATACAACTTAGTGAGGTGGGATCATACAGGTTGCTCATAGCCCTTAAAGGATTCTGCTTATCTCTAAAATGTCTCTGCCCCCTACTCCCTTTTGTATGGAAAACAAGAGGCTAGGACATCACAGGATTCTGTCTTACCAACATTCCCTAAAGGAGCACATGGTCTTGGATTCTAAGAGGTTATTCAGTAAATTGGTTTTTTGCCCTCATGGAAGTATTCCTCAAAACTTTCCATTTCTGGATATGATAAACTCAGAACCTATAGGACTCTCTCCGTCCCCCGCACATATACACACAAAAAACAACCACAAAACCTAGGTATCATAGAAAGAAATGAACTTAAGGTACTGGACAGTGAGCAAAAGCATACAGACTCTCACAGGGAACTCACAACTGCTGGGAGGAATAGAGACAGGGAACTATATCAATAAGTTTTACTCACCATGGCTTTTAGCCTGGGGCTAAGTGCAGCATTTGTGATGAACAGCAGCTAGTGGAGGACAGGGCACACATAGAAAAAACCCGACATAATCCTGGCGTAGGGAACCAGAAAAGGTGAGTTGGGAAAATGCTGAAGAAGTGAGGGAATCCCAGAAGGAAGACAGCCAGAGGGAACCCCCAAGCTCTGTATTCAATTACATCTGTAATTGAATCCTAACTATGGTGGTATGGAATAAATGCAAAACAAAAGAACAAATTTTGAACTAAGACTATAACTGCCACCCAGAAGGTGCTGATGAGTGAAGAGAAGCAGACAGACACTGGCAGATTGTGCACTCAGTTGAAGGAGAGGAGATGATGTGCCTTTTAGTCTGGATTTAGGTGAAGCCCAAGTGCTCACAGCAGAAGTATAAGCATGTGTGAAAAACCCAGTCATTCAGACCTGAAAAACCAGATAAAAAGAATCCAGGAAATCATGAGCATTGAACAGAAAGACCCAAAGAGTAGATCCCTAATCCCTGATTACCCACATCTCTGACTAAACCCTGAACAACACTTGCACAGGCTAGACTATTAACAGCCCATCCAAAAACAGCAGATCTGAACAAAGACAAGAGCTACTACACAGGAGTTAGCTGTTCAAGCCCAGCCAAGAAAACTGGCTGCTAAGATAAAGAAATAGTACTTATTGGATAAAAATAACATAGTCCAGAATTTCCTCAATTTAACATTCATAACATCCAAGATATAATCCCAAAGTAGCCAGCATACAAAGAATCAAGAAAATATCGCACACGCACACACACACACACACACACAATATAACACATTATCAGGAGAAAAGAAAATCATTCTGGTCCAACTCCAAGATGAACCAGAACTAACAGACAAGGATGTTAAAGTGGCTATCCTCAATGAAATACAAGAAGACAATGTTTTCAATTCATAAAAACCTGACTTCTGACCTTGGTATAGAAGCACTTCGGAATTTATCACTCCCATTCTCACAACAAGAAAAAAGGTGAGCAAACTGAAAGTCAACAACTCTTTCTAGATCCAGCAGAGCACTGAGCTCACAGGGCAAAACACTGCCCCCAAAACTGTAGAGACAGACAGGTGCATACAGAAAATCCAACTTACCAAAGCAGAGGCCCAGGAACAGAAAACTCCAGAACCAGTACCAGAGTAGAAAACCTAAACTGTAGTTGATTGCTAGAAGCTCAGTGTGGACAAGTTTGAGAGTTAAAAACTTCAGGGGGGCTTGATCTTAGGGGGACCCTCATACTTTTTTGAGTTGTACCACCAGGAGCCCTGCCAAGTTCTCACAGTGAAGATCAGAGAAAAATTCCCTCAGGCTTCCAGAAGTGGGAGGGGGAAAGTAGCCACTTTGTAATATGCCCAGAACATTCTCTATCTCTTTTTTTTTTTTTTCTTTGCGGTACGTGGGCCTCCCACTGTCGTGGCCTCTCCCGCTGCGGAGCACAGGATCCGGACGCGCAGACTCAGCAGCCATGGCTCACAGGCCCAGCCGCTCCGCGGCATGCGGGATCCCCCCGGACCGGGGCACGAACCCGCGTCCCCCGCACCGGCAGGCGGACTCCCAACCACCGCGCCACCAGGGAAGCCCCCATTCTCTACCTCTTAACAAGGTCTGCCCTCAAGAGAAACTATTTAACAGAGCCTAATCAACCTTGGGGAAGTGAAATACTCAAATTGGCTCAAAATACCCAAATACCCAGTTGGTTCTAACCCCCTTTAGCCTTCCACATGGGGGAAGGAAATCACCCAATTCCAGCCCCCATCTAGCCTTCCTATTTCACCTAAGGGTGAAAAACAAATGCTGAGAAGCAGTCGTGAAGGTCACAGCCCAGGGGTACAGGCTCACTAAAAGACTGAGACCCAGTGTTAGGATTATAAAACACTTCCTCTCTCCCCACACCTTCCCACTACATCAGTAGAACTCTTGTATAATGACAGGGGAATAAAACTGAGCGAACAGCTCATCCCAGACCTTATTTAAGAACAAGTCCCTAGGAGAACCTGAAGACAATAGGGGAGTGAAAAACAAAGACACCAGCGGAAGGTTTATCCTCTGTCACCTACAGCTACAGTACATACTATACAGTCTAACTTCTAGCCAGATAAACATCAAACTTCACACTAAAGGCCTATTTACCTCAGCTCCTATTACTCAGTACATGATGTCCAGTTTTCAACAAAAAATTTCAAAGCATAATAAAACAAAACAATCTAGTTAGATGAGACAAAGAAAGCATGAGAACTAGACTCAATTATGGCAGAGATGTTGGAATGATCAATTGATGAAAACTTCAGCAGAGAAATTGGAAGTCTCAGCAGAGAAACAGAAACAATAAAAATGAAATTTTAGAACAACAAAAAAATATAATTTCTGGAAAAAAATCACTAGATTGACTAACATCCAAATGGATATGACAGAGGAATGAGTAAGTGAACTTAAAGACAAATCAACAGAAATTACAGAAGGTGAAGAATAGAGAGAAAAAATTAAACAAAATGAACAGAAGCTAAGAGACCTGTTAAATGATATTATACAGTCATAAATAAATGTAAATAGAATACCAGATGAAGAGGAGAGAGAAAAAATATTTGTAGAAATAATGGATAAAAATTTCCCAAAATTGATGAAAGAAATTCGCAGATACAAAATACATGAATCAAAGCAGGATAAACACAGAGAAACCCAGCCACGGTACATAATAAACCATTGTAAGGCAAAGATAAAGAGCAAACCTTGAAAGCAGCCAGAGAAAAATGACATATCACCAACAAGAGAACAATGATCTGATTAATGCTTAACTTCTCATCAGAAACCATGGAAGACAGAAAGACTGGAACATCTTTAAAGTCTTGGAGGGGGGGGGGGGAAGAAATGTTAACCCAGAATTCTGTATCCAGCAAACATATCCCTGAAGAGTGAAAACAAAATAAAGATACTTTCAGATAAAAGAAAACTAAAAGCATTTGTCACTGGCAGATCACTATAAGAAGTGCATTTGCTGGCAGCAGACTTGCACTGTAAGAAATGCTAGAAGTTATTTAGATGTAAGGCAAATGATACTAGATGGAATTGGGACACTCAAAAATGAATAAAGAGCATCAGAAGTGATAAATGGAGGAATAAATACAGAGGACTATATTTTGCTTTTTTCCTCTGAATTTCTTTATAAATCAAATAACTGTCTAAAACTAAAATGGTAAGTGTCTTGTGGAGTATGTGTGTGTGTGTGTGTGTGTGTGTATGTGTGTGTTTACATGTAACAACTATAACAAAAAGGATAGAGGTGTGGACCTATAAGTTTGTGAGTTTTCGATGTTTTACTTGAAGTAGTACAGTATTAACTAATGTACTAAGTAGTACATTATTAACTAATTAAGTGGACTGTGAAAAGTTATTTTTGTATATTATAATCCCTAGGGCAGCCGCTATAAAAATAGTACGAAAAAGAATAGCTAAAATATCAAAAGACAAAATAAAAGAGAATTCTGAAAACATATTCAAGTCCTCTACAAACAAGGCAGGATGAAGAGAGGAAGGAAAAACAGAGATGTGTAGAAGATAAAAAATATTAGGCCTAAGCCCAATCATGTCAATAATTACATTAAAGATCATTGAACTAAACACTCCAATTAAGAAGCAGAAATTGTCAGAAGGCAAAAATAAAACAAACTACACAAGTCTACACTGTTTACAAGACACTCATTTTAAATATAAATACACAGACAGGTTAAAAATGAGCAGATGAAAAACATACCTTGCAAAGAGTAATAAGCAAAAGGCTGGAATGGCCATTAACATCACAAGACAAATTTCAAAACCAAATGTATTACCAGAAATAAAGGAGAATGATAATAGAGTCAATAATGATAAAAGAGTCAATTCAACAGAAAGGGACCAACCCAAATGTGTATGCATCCCATAACAAGAGTTTCAAAATACATGAAACAAGAATTGACAGAATTAAAGGGAGAAACAGACAATTCTCCAATCATAGTTGATGACTTTAACACTCCTGTCTCAGCAATGGATTGAACTAGAAAAAAAAAAGAACAATCAGCAAAGCCATAGAAGACATGCACAACATTATTAGCCACTTTGACCTAATATATATTTATAGACTGATATACCCCAAAATGGCAAAATACACATTCTTTTCAGATTTACATGGGATAGTTACCAGGAGAGATCATATTCTAGGTTATAAAACAAGCCTCAATAATTTTTTTCTTAAAAAAAACAAACCTGAAATCATATGGAGTATGTTCTCTGACCACAAAAGGATCAAATTAGAATACCATTTTAGGGCACACAGGACCACCCTCAAGTTTGTGATTCACCACGGAAGAGTCAACAGTAGGTTATATTCATGGCTAAGATTTATCACAGTCTAGGGTACAGAGTAAAAGCAGGAGGAAAAAGATATGCATTGGGTAGAATCCAGAGAGGTCACAGACCTTTTTATACATACTCTCTCTAGAAGCAAACTATAGGGATACATGCAAAATACCTCTGACCAGGGAAGAGCAGAAAGAGCAACTGAGTCTCAGCTTTCATGGCTTGTAAGAAAGGCTGGTCATACAGGCATATCCTGCTACTTGACCGCCATGGTAACTGAAACTCAGGACCCCAACAATGAAACTAGGTACACTTCATCAATCTGGATGTTTGTACAAAGCAGTTCTGACAAACAGGTACAGCACGGTCTATTGCTCCTGGTGTTCAAAACTAAATCAACCATTAACATAAAAATATGCGGAGGGCCACATTCCCAGGGGTTAACCAAGAGTCAATCATGGTTCCAGGTTCCCTCAGAGACATGAAGGAATCAGCAACCAGACCCCCTGTGTTAACACTGTCCTCACAAATACCAATATGTAAACCAGGAAAACACTACATATTTGGAAAGTAAACAATAAAACTCTAAATAATCACTGGATCAAAACATAAATTACATATATGCTAACTTCTCTTATGAAAGGGATCTGATAAGTTGAAGGAGTATTACTGTATTAGAATAAAAATTATAGTAGTATGTAGTGAAATGTATGTGACTGCATTTGGATAAAAAGCTTTCAACAAAGGGAAACACACAAAAAATCAATTACAAGAGAAATTAGACAATATTTTGAACTAAATGGTAATGAAAATACAACATAAAATCTGTGGAATGCAGTTAAAGTTGTGCTTAGAAGGAAAGTTATAGCCTTAAATGTCTATATTAAAAAAGATCATAATGCAAAATCAACAAGTACTATATAGAAAAATTTTCAAAAATATATAAGTAGAAATTACCCTCCATGTTGTCTTCCATTTTTCCCAGATCTAATGGCAGAATAGAAATGTTTGTAGGTGCTTGTAGGGTGAAACATTTGGTTTCTTTGGAAACCAAAATATCACAAAATCTATGAGCAAGAGGGAACCACCTCCTGAGTAGGAATGTACCATTTAAAGTACACCCTAACCCTAACCCTGGTAGTCCAGTGGTAGAGAATCCACCTTCCAATGCAGGGGACGTGGGTTCAATCCCTCATCGGGGAACTAACGTCTCACATGCCACGGGGCAACTAAGGCTACGCGCCACAACTACTGAGCTCGCGCACCTCAACTAGAGCCCGCGTGCCTCAAACTACAGAGCCCACGCGCCCTGGAACCCGCATGCCACAACTACAGAGAGAGAACCTGCATGCCACAACTAGAGAAAAGCCTGCATGACGCAATGAAGAGCCTGCTCGCTGCAATGAAAACATCCTGCGTGCTGCAACAAAGATCCCACATGCCGCAACTAAGACCCGACGCAGCCAAAAAAATAAAAAAATAAAGTACACCATTCTGAGTAGGCCCAAACACTGTGATTATTCTCTGTTTCCTACCACACTTAGAGAGATGTAGAGGCTGGGGGCGGGGGGAGGGAGGGAGGCGGGAGGCAGGTGTTAGGGGTCAGCTTTAGAATTTGTGTGGTCCTTCCAGTTGTATAAAAAGACTTTCTGATGAACAGATTTTAGTATTTTTGTTGGCCTGGCAATGTGAGAAAAGGGTAATTCCAATAGGGGCTTCACTCTGCCCAGAGACGAGTACAAAGGCTCAAAGGGTAACCCATGGTACATATAGGAGCCGAGTGTTTGGCCAGTGAGAGCCCCACTGCCCCACTGCGTCACACAGTCAAACATTCCCAAAGCAGCAACTCAGTGGCTCACAGGGTCACAAGTATTACTAGTACAGCTATTAGGTTGGCTTGCCACACTTCCACAGGTTAGTCTGGTAAGGAGACAATGAGCTCAAATGGATTCAGAAAATTTATTACTCAAACACACAGCAAAAGCAAAATCAGCACGGTGTCAGTGTACCAAGCCCTTAATCCCACATGCTGACATCAAACAGGAAGGGCCAGATGACAGATGTTCAAGCGATGTGTCATGCTGCTGTCAAGGAGCCACCTCTAAACTAAATCCAAGCAGTTTTACAGACTTACAGAGACACCTCAAGGGTACAAGGTACAAGGTGGAGACCCCTGCACTCAGCTGAACAAGGAGATGGAAGAGAAATGGACTTATGACAGTTTCCCACAAGGTACGATAGGAGAAACCACCTAGTGACAGCTCCTCACCAAGCTGCTTATCTCCCCTTGCTCCGGGAGGAACCACAGGGCATTTCGCCAAGACTTGAGTCAGACTGTGGTGAAGCATTGCCCACGTGCCCTGAATGAAGACGTGCAAGGTGGGCAGGGTGCTGCACAGAGAAGCTTTTCCACAATATGTTGATTTTATGTGCTTTTACTACAGTGATATTCAATGCCAAGAATTCTGAAGCACTCACTAAGAAGTGATACTGAGCATTTCAGCTGGGCCCTGAATTAACTGAAAGAAAGTCATGGAGGAGGACAGTAAGTGTGAAGTTTTTAACAGAATATCTTCTGTCATCTACCCATACAGGCTAATGGAATTAACCACTCCAAATACCAACACCCTTGAAGCAGGGGGCCTATTTGTGGGAGATATGTGTAGTGCACAAAGAAGGAAGCTGTGTACCAGCTATATGACTTCCTTAACCACTCACTCTTGGTCCTACAGAAGGATACTCTCAGGGTCTTGTAATACTCTGTGGTGTGGAATTAATGCTGCTACTTCTGGTCAAAAAGAATAAGGTCAGATCAAAGGCTGTGGTTCTAAAACAACCAGCGCACTATAATCAGCAATATCTACCCCAGACAGTGTGAGAACCTTAGGCTATAAACAAACCCATCTCAGAGCTCTCTGAGACAGTCTGCCTTAGTCCTGGCTAGCTGTGGAACCTACAACAAAATGAGTTTGGGTTTTTTTTTTTTTTTGAGCCAATGAATTAGACAAGCTTTATGTTGATTAAAGACCAGACAAGATGCTAAGCGGTGAACCAAAATCAAAACAAACACTGATGCACAGTTTTGCTAAGAGAACTCTCTCTAGTAAGTTTAGAAAATGAGCACTACGGTTATATACCCTTAAAATAAACAGTGAACTTAATCATTATAGGTAGCTTAAAAATATTGATTGTGATCAGTGATCACACACTGCATGAAACAACTAACAAATTATTTAATATTCTCATTTTTTTAAGAACTGTAGAGAACAAAGGTATTTAATTATGTTTGTGTCCCAACCACTTACTGACAAATTTTCATCTTACAGTGAAATAACATATACTATAAAAATGATAATAACATCAAACAACTTTCACCTTTCACCAGACAATCTAACACTACATTTACCTTTTTTTTAACATTTTTATTGGAGCATAATTGCTTTACAATGGTGTGTTAGTTTCTGCTTTATAACAAAGTGAATCAATTATACATATACACATATCCCCATATCTCCTCCCTCTTGCGTCTCCCTCCCTCCCACCCTCCCTATCCCACCCCTCTAGGTGGTCACAAAGCACCGAGCTGATCTCCCTGTGCTATGTGGCTGCTTCCCACTAGCTATCTATCTTACATTTGGTAGTGTATATATGTCCATATATATACTACCACTCTCTCACTTCAACAAAATGAGTTTGAATTACGTTTCTTCAAATACAGATATGGACAGACAGACAGCGAATGGCCACATAGCAACTAAGATTTACCTACGCCAAAGTGGAGGCTAGATTTGCATTAATTTTTGGTCATCTTATAGTAAACATTTTGTAATAAAAAGAATAAAATACTCCTTATAAATTTCTCTTTAATATGACTAAACGTAGGAAGGAAATGCTTAAGATTTCTTTGCCAACATTATACACAGACAGCGACTGACTTGATTAAGGCTGTTTGAAGACATTTCATATACAGTTTTAGACAAATGGGTCCCACACAAATGTGATGAAGGAAAAAAGAGAAGCAAAACCACATGCCATTGTAGTAATGTAACAGGACAAAACATAACACTATCAGCTGAAGTCCAGTGACTCTAGCACAAGAAAGGGAAACCATGAATAGGCCCAGAGAAATAGGTAAGAGTTAACCGCACTGTGTCACTGGGCAGGCCTGCTGTGAGGACTGCAAGTAACAGGAAAAATAACTCACAAAACAACTTATGGTCTATTATCCAGCCAGGAAAGAAACAGACAATGGGGGAAAAGTCTACACAAACCTTGAGAGAGTTCTATGGATGTGATAATCAAAGTACATTCTCTCACACATCATGCTTGAGAAAGGAATGTAATGAGAAAGAGGCCTCACTCTCCTGTCATCCCTGCTTGCATCGGCAAGGAGGAATAGAAGGTCAGTGGCACAGAAAAGCACCAAAAGACAAAAGTTGTTTGGAGGGGGTGATGTAGACCACTGTTAGCCCCTTAAGTTAGGGGGTCTTAAATCTAGGTCAACACTGATTTCTCCAAAGCAGTGGCTAAGGGAACCCCATGTGGTCACATTCGTAATTATACTGAGGCTGCTTCTTACCCAGAGGTCTCTGTCCTGAATACAGAGTTTCCTCCCCTTTAACAATACAAGACACAAAGGAGAAGCAGCAGATATATACACGGGGTAGTGGGCAGGGCGGGAAAGTTCTATGACATTTTAGTTTAAGGTAGACAGTCATTTACATGACCCTGGATCGTCAAGGAAAAATTCTGCCTAAAAAATTCTGATATAGCTGTGGGAATTGTCAGTGTGCAGAATGTAGCTGGTTATGAGAATTAATGGCATTATCCAAGGGCAAGGGCCAAAGTCAAGGAAGGAGTTTTAAGGAGTGAATAAGTGAGAGGTCGAGTAAGATGAAGTAGGTAAATGAAGCCTTCTACTGGAAGTGGAGCTCATCATAGGATATCAACTACTCTTTGAGGGATACAAAGGAAAAAAACATCCATTAAAACCCATCTTTTCTTCACCAGAAGACTAGATCTATCACTCAAATACTTATATTCATCATCATGTTTTAACAGAAGGGTGCACTGGATAATCTCATTAATTCAACAATATCTGAATAATCTCATTAATTCAAGTATTTTTGAGCACCTACCGCATGCCTGCCACTGTGTTAAGCACAAAGAGATTGCCCTTTCTAACAAATTTACATAGTATCCTCTCATTCATTCATTTATCAATTCATTCAACAATCATTAAGCACCTAATGCTTGCTAGACCATAATGTTTGATGCTTGAAATGCATGCATAGTAAGTGTTCAATATATATTTTCTCTTCCTGAACACAAGAGTTTTACTGTATAAAGCTGAAAATGGAAAGAGGCAGCCCAAAAGCATGCTTCATGCACTGGGGCCTCCTGAAAAAAGCTACAAGCTTTAGTGTCAGAGAGCTGGACTGGAATTCCAGCTCTACCACATACCCCAAAGTGACCTTGAGCTCTTAACCTCTCTGAACTGCAGTGTCCTCAGTATACAGTGGGGGTAAATGTCATATCCCCTGCAAGGCAACAAAAATAATAAAAGTAAAATGTCTGGTACAACACAGAGGGGTTGTCATTGCTGTTATTATCACTATTAAGGAAGATAATCTGTGCGGTCAGGAGTTGCTTGAGAGATGAGAAGAAAATATAATGTGGGCAACCTTCTGAATAATGAACTCACTATACTCCCATGAAGGACAGGGTTGCTAAGAGTGTGCTTCGGTCCCAGAGGAAAAAACAAAATCCCATTCTAAGCAGGATTTACCCCAGTGCCCTTCCTTGTCTTCTGAAGGCCCTGATTATCTTCTTCCCCTTGTCAGCCCTGATGAAGTACACTAGAGGCCACCCAATCTAGTGGCAAGGAGTCGCGGGGTGTTCAGAATCCTGATTCCCAACACTAACCAGGCAGAGACCAAGTAGTCAAAGACAACAGTGATGCTCTGACCCCTGGCTAATGAGGCTGAGATTCTGGCAGAGAACTAGCACCAGTTCATTAGTTAAGAACTGAAATGCAAATGAGGAATCAGACAGAAAAAGCAGAAGCCAGCTGCGGAGCACCCCGGCCACGTAGGCTCAGCGGCCATGGCTCACGGGCCCAGCCGCTCCACGGCATGTGGGATCTTCCTGGACCGGGGCACGAACCCGTGTCCCCTGCATCGGCAGGCGGACTCTCAACCACTACGCCACCAGGGAAGCCCTATACAACCTTTTAAGAAAGTAAAGAGGTCAGACTTTAGGGGTGGGTGGGGCTTTCTAGAAGCACTGTGAAGGGTGGTACCTGTAGGCTCGAGGCTTTCAGTATCTGTGGATGGGCAGATCTGCATTAAGCACTGGTAAGAAATGACTGAGGAGACCAGTAAAAAGGATATGATTATAGTGTTAGGAAAGAAGTAATGAACCCTGAACAAGGACAACAGAGTGGGGATGGACTATTGAAAACTTTGCAAAGGTCAATTTTGTAAGCTAGGTGAACATTCAGAGTTGAGAAAATGAAATATAAAAAGATGCTAATAATAAATATTAATATCTACCATTTGCATTTTAAGTTAAAGGAACTTTAAAATACAAGGAACACTAAATTTTGTATAGTTCATATTAATGCAAAATAAAACACTTGTATTTTCAGACTAACTGCTTATGAGTCTAAAGAAAGAATTTTATTTTTACTCCTCTATATAATAATATTTTCTTGACAAATCCTAGGGAAAATATGAGTGAGATACTGAAGTATGATAAAATTACACAGGAAAGTAAATATACTCTTGCCAAAATCATTATTCTGGTCCCATGAGTAATACTAAAACAGAGGAAAAAACTAGGACTATATTCCATTAACTTTTTTTCTGCAGTGACAGCAAATTTTAAACTAGGCATGTGTTTCTAACTTTGCCAGCTTTCTCCCTGAAGCAAATGTGTCAGAGAGGATTACTGTGGCAAGTTAGTCATATGGATTTTTTTTTTTTTTTTTTACAAAATGGTAACACATAACATTAGAAACCAAACCACAAAGAACAGGCTCTCTAGAGCCAGACTGGAGCACATACACAGAACATACAGTGCTTTGAGTAACAAGGTTTTGTCACTCAAAAAGGAGGAGTTTGCTTACCTAGGATTCCAGGAAATAACACATATCTTCTAAGACACAAAGAAGGGAAAAAACAGAATGCAAGGAACTTATTCCAAGGCAGGAATATAAAAGAGAATACATTTTCCTAAAGAAATCCTAGATTTTAAATTCTGAGGCACTGAAAAAAACGTACCTAAGAAGCTCAAATTGTTATTTAAATTCTGGCCCATTTAACTGCCAAGACTTTCAAGAAGATAATGAATGCTATCAAAACTTCATCATAAGTATGTGAATGAGCTTGAAAAGAAGTATACCAGCTGTTTCCATGCAATAATAGAGAAAGCAAAGCAACCACTGAGCATCTTTAAGAGCTCTAATTATCTCTGCCTTGTGGAACTTTATTCGACTCTCACTTCATTATGCTCAATAACATTCTTGAGAAATATTTATGTTTCTGCTTTACAAAGGGTAAAGCATACCCCTTTCACAGCAAAGGTGTTCAATAAATGCTAAATAAAAGTTTGACAAACGTTGTATAAAGCCATTTCTTTAAGAGTCTCTAAAAGTCAACTTGCACTGACAATATTATTTCAAGGTTTTCAGGATAACCCAATCACTTTGCCATTGTACGAAAGGTATTGCAATACCAAGAGGTTGTCTTCTAAACCCCGTGAAAAGGGAGAAAAATCAAAACAAAACCAGAGTCAGATATGGCAGGAACGCTGGAATTATCAGACCAGGAATTTTAAAATACTAAGAATAACATGCTATAGGCTTTAATGGAAAAAGTAAAAAACATGCAAGAAAAGATGGACAATGTAAGCAGAGAGATGGATATTCTAAGAAAGTATCAAAAAGAAATGCTACCAATCAAAAACGCTGTAACTGAAATAAAGAATGCCTTTGATGGGCTCATTAGTAGAATGGACACAGGTGAGTAAAGAATCTCTAAGCTTGAAAATATGACAATAAAAACTTACCAAAACTGAAAAGAATATCCAAGAACTCTGAGACAACTACTAAAGATGTAACATATGTGTAATGAGAATACCAGAAAGAGGAAACAGAGAAAAGAACAGAAGCAATATCTGAAGCAATAGTGAGTGAGAATTTCCCCAATAAGTGTCCGATACCAAACCACAGATCCAGGAAGCTCAGAGAACACCAAGCAGGATAAATGCTTAAAAACAAAACAAAACAAAGAAACAGGGCTTCCCTGGTGGCACAGTGGTTAAGAATCCGCCTGCCAATGCAAGGTACATGGGTTCAAGCCCTGGTCCAGGAAGATCCCACATGCTGCGGAGCAACTAAGCCCGTGCGCCACAGCTACTGAGCCTGTGCTCCAGAGCCTGCGAGCCACAACTGCTGAGGCCACGTGCCTACAGCTCATGCTCCGCAACAAGAGGAGCCACTGCAATGAGAAGCCCGCACACAACAACGAAGAGTAGCCCCCACTTGCTGCAGCTAGAGAAAGCCCATGTGCAGCAACGAAGACCCAACACAGCCAAGAAATAAATTAATTAAACCAAAAACAAAAAGTTTAAAAAATACAAAAACAAAGAAACAAACAAAAAGCTATGTCTAGGCATGTTATATTCAAATTGCAGAAAATCAAAGACAAAAAAATCTGGAAAGAAGCCAAAGGGGGACAAAAAAAAACTTACCTATAGAGGAACAAGGTAAGTTGATCCTTGAATAACCTGGTTTTGAACTGCCTGGGCTCACTTATATGCAGATATTTTTCAATAGTAAATACTGAAGTACTACACGGCCCATGGTTGGTTGATTTTGCAGATGCAGAGGATACAGATGCAGAGGGATGGCTGTAAGTTATACTCACTTGGATTAACCCCCACATTGTGCAAGGCTTAACTGTACATCTGACTTTCCCTCAGAAACGAAGCAAGCAAGAAGGGAGTGAAGAGAAGTATTTACAGTGTTGAGATTAAAAAAATCCACCAATTCAGAATTCTGTACCCTGAGAAATTATCTTTCAAAAGGGAAGGAGAAATAAAGACTTTCTCAGACAAACAAAAACTGAGGAAACTTTTAGACAGATCTGTCTGACAAGATATGTTAGAAGAAGTTCTTCAGAGAGAAGGAAAATAATATAGGTCAGAAATAAGGATTTACATAAAGAAAGGAAGACCATCAAAAAATGAATAACTAAAGGTAATATAAAAACATTTATTTTTCTTATTCTTAAATGATCTAAAAGATAACAATTTGTTGAAAATAATAGCAACAATGTATTCAATTATGAATGCTTATATATGTAATATGCTTTTGTATAAGTGAAATGAATGATAACAATGATACAAGGAATAGGAGGGAGGAATTTGGAATATTTTGTTATTATACGGTACTTGTATTACCCATGAAGTGATACAGTATTATTTGAAAGAGGAATTGGATTAGTTGGAAATGTATATTTAGCCAATGCTAGGGAAACCATTAAAAGTTTTTTCAAAAAGGCATAATTGATACGCTAACAAATGACAGAAAATGGAATCATATAAAGTGCTCAGTTAAAACCACAGAAAGCCAGAAAAAGTATGAAAGACAAAAACAGGAACAAAGAACAAGGGCAGCAAATAGAAAACAGTGACAAATATGGTAGTTATTAATCCAACTATATCAATAATCCCTTTAAAATGTCAATAATCTAAATATACCAATGAAAAGACAGATTGCCAGAGAGGATGAAAAAAACAAAACCCAAATATATGTTGTCTACAACAGGAGTCCCCAACTCCCAGGCCGCAGACCAGAACGGGTCTGTGGCCTGTTAGGAACCAGGTCACACAGCAGGAGGTGAGTGGTGGGCAAGTGAGCGAAGCTGCATCTTCCGCTCCCCGTCACTCGCATTACCACCTGAACCGTCATCCTGCTCCCACCCCTGTCCGTGGAAAAATTGCCTTCCACGAAACCGGTCCCTGATACCAAAAAGGTTGGGGACTGCTGGTCTACAAGAAACTCATTTTATTATTTTTTTTTAACTTTTTACTTTATACTAGAGTATAGCTGATTAACAATGTTGTGACAGTTTGAGGTGCACAGCAAAGTGACTCAGCCATACATATGCATGTATCCATTCTCCCCCAAACTCCCCTCCCATCCAGGCTGCAACACTAAGCAGAGTTCCCTGTGCTATACAGAAGGTCCTTGTTGGTTATCTATTTTAAAAACAGCAGTGTGTACCTGTGAATCCCAAACTCCCTAACTAACCCTTCCCCCAACTCTTCCCCACGGGGAACCATACGTTGTTTCTCTAAGTCTGTGAGTCTGTTTCTGTTTTGTAAATAAGTTCATGTGTATTATTTCTTTTTAGATTCCACATATATGCGATATCACAGGATGTTTCTTTCTCTGACTTACTTCACTCAGTATGACAACCTCTAGGTCCATCCACGTTGCTGCAAATGGCATTATTCAGAAACCCATTTTAAATATAAAGACATATATACATGAAAAGTAAAGGCATAGAGAAAGATACACCATGCTAGTAATTAATCAAAAGAAAGCAGAAGCAGCTGTATCAATTTCAGACAGAACTACTTCAGGGCAAGGAAAGTTTTCAGCAATAAGAGGATAATACCATAACATAATGATAAAGGGGTCGATCCTCCAAGAAGACATAACAATCCTCAATGTGCATGCACATAACAACAAAGTGTTAAAATATATTTGGCAAAACCTGACAGAACTGGGCTTCCCTGGTGGCGCAGTGGTTGAGAGTCTGCCTGACGATGCAGGGGACACGGGTTCGTGCCCTGGTCCGGGAGGATCCCGCGTGCCGCGGAGCGGCTGGGCCCGTAAGCCATGGCCACTGGGCCTGCGCGTCCGGAGCCTGTGCTCCATGACGGGAGAGGCCACAGCGGTGAGAGGCCCACGTACCGCAAAAAAAAAAAAAAAAAAAAAAAAACCTGACAGAACTGCAAGGAAAAGTAGATGAATCCCCTATTATAGGTGCAGACTTTAACACTCCTCTAACAGAAATGGACAAATCCAGCAGGCAGAAATTCAGTAAGTACACAGTCAATCCCTACAGCACCATCAATCAATTGGATATAATAGATATCTAAAGACTACTTCATCCACCAACAGCAGAGTTCACAATTTTCTCTAGCTTGATGGAATATGCACCAAAACAAACCACATTCTGGAATATAAAACACAACCTTAACAAATTTAAAAGAATAGAAATCATAGTGTCTGCTCTCAGACCACAGTGGAATTACACTAGAGATCAGTTAACAGTAAAATAACTGCAAAATCCCAAAATATATGCTGATTAAACAACTCACTTCTAAACAACACATGGGTCAATGAAGAACTCTCAAAATAAATTTTAAAATATTTTGAACTAAATGAAAAAGAAAATGCAACTTACCAGACACTATGGAATGCAGTGAAAGCAGTGCTTAGAGAGAAATTTATAGCACTGAATGCATATATTAAAAAAGAAGAAAGATCTAAAATTAACAATCTAAGGTTCCACCTTAGGAAGCCAGAAAAGAGCAAATTAAATTCAAGGTAAGCAAAAGAAAAGAAATAATAAAAATTAGAGCAGATAGGGCTTCCCTGGTGGCGCAGTGGTTGAGAGTCCGCCTGCCGATGCAGGGGACACGGGTTCGTGCCCCGGTCCAGGAAGATCCCACATGCCGCGGAGCGGCTGCACCCGTGAGCCATGGCCGCTGAGCCTGCGTGTGTCCGGAGCCTGTGCTCCGCAACGGAAGAGGCCACAACAGTGAGAGGCCCGCATACCACAAAAAAAAAAAAAAAAAAGAAAAAAAGAAAATTAGAGCAGATATCAGTGAAATTGAAAACAAGAAATCAACAGAGAAAGTAAAACCTAAACCTGATTCTTTAAAAGATCTTTAAAATTGGTAAACTTCTAGCCAAGCTAAGAAAAAAAAAGACGAATTACAATATTAGAAATGAAATAAAAGACATCACAACAGATTGCATGGAGACATTAAAATGTTAATAAAAGATTATTATGAACAAATCCATGCCCACAAATTTTATAACCTAGATTAAACAAACCAATTCCCTGAAAGAGTCAATCTGCCAAAACTTACACAAGAATAGACAGCATGAATAGGCCTATATATATTAAAGAAATTAAATCAAAAATTAATAACCTTCCAAAACAGAAAGCAACAGGCCCAGATGGGCTCACTTGAGAATTCTATCAAACCCCTAAGGAGAAATGATACCAATTTTCTACAATCTCTTCCAGAAGAGAGAAACCAAACTAAGGGAATACTTCCTAACTCATGAGGCCAGAATTAACCTAATACCAAAACCAAAGACATTACAGGGAAAGAAAAGTACAGACTAGTACCTCTCATGAACATACATGCAAAAATCCTCAAGAAAAGATTAGCAAATCAAATGCAACAATGTATAAAAAAGATTACACACCATAACCAAGTGATGAAGGAGAAGAACCTGCAACCAAGATTACTCTACCCAGCAAGGATCTCATTCAGATTAGATGGAGAAATTAAAACCTTTACAGACAAGCAAAAGCTGAGAGTTCAGCACCACCAAACCAGCTTTACAACAACTGCTAAAGGAACTTCTCTAGGCAGGATACACAAGAGAAGGAAAAGACCTACAATAACGAACCCAAAACAACTAAGAAAATGGGAATAGGAACATACATATTGATAATTACCTTAAATGTAAACGGACTAAATGCTCCCACCAAGAGACACAGATTGGCTGAATGGATACAAAAACAAGACCCATATATATGCTGTCTACAAGAGACCCACTTCAGGCCTAGAGACACATACAGACTGAAAGTAAGGGGATGGAAAAAGATATTCCATGCAAATGGAAATCAAAAGAAAGCTGGAGCAGCAATTCTCATATCAGAAAAAACAGACTTTAAAATAAAGACTATTACAAGAGACAAAGAAGGACACTACATAATGATCAAGGGATCGATCCAAGAAGAAGATATAACAATTGTAAATATTTATGAACTCAACATAGGAGCACCTCAATACATAAGGCAAATACTAACAGCCATAAAAGGGGAAATCGATAGTAACACATTCATAGTAGGAGACTTTAACATCCTACTTTCACCAATGGACAGATCATCCAAAATGAAAATAAATAAGGAAATAGAAGCTTTAAATGATACATTAAACAAGATGGACTTAACTGATATTTATAGGACATTCCATCCAAAAACAACAGAATGCACATTTTTCTCAAGTGGTCATGGAACATTCTGCAGGATAGATCATATCTTGGGTCACAAGTAAAGCCTTGGTAAATTTAAGAAAACTGAAATTGTATCAAGTATCTTTTCCGACCACAATGCTATGAGACTAGATACTAATTACAGGAAAAGAACTGTAAAAAATACAAAATACATGGAGGCTAAACAAAACACTACTTAATAACGAAGTGATCACTGAAGAAATCAAAAAGGAAATCAAAACATACCTAGAAACAAATGACAAAGGAGACATGACGACCCAAAACCTATGGGATGCAGCAAAAGCAGTTCTAAGGGGGAAGTTTATAGCAATACAATCCTACCTTAAGAAACAGGAAACATCTCAAATAAACAACCTAACCTTGCACCTAAAGCAATTAGAGAAAGAAGAACAAAAAAACCCCAAAGTTAGCAGAAGGAAAG
The DNA here is from genome assembly GCF_949987515.2 of Delphinus delphis. Classification (NCBI taxonomy): domain Eukaryota; kingdom Metazoa; phylum Chordata; class Mammalia; order Artiodactyla; family Delphinidae; genus Delphinus; species Delphinus delphis. Next base: position 95,106,745 of record NC_082704.1, read on the forward strand.
AAATCATAAAGATCAGATCAGAAATAAATGAAAAATAAATGAAGGAAATGATAGCAAAGATCAATAAAACTAAAAGCTGGTTCTTTGAGAAGATAAACAAAATTGATATACCATTAGCCAGACTCATCAAGAAAAAAAGGGAGAAGATTCAAGTCAATAGAATTAGAAATGAAAAAGGAGAAGTAACAACTGACACTGCAGAAATACAAAGGATCATGAGAGATTACTACAAGCAACTCTATGCCAATAAAATGGACAACCTGGAAGAAAGGACAAATTCTTAGAAATGCACAACCAGCCAAGACTGAATCGGGAAGAAATAGAAAATATGAATAGACCAGTCAGAAGCACTGAAATTGCAACTGTGATTAAAAAACTTCCAACAAACTGAAGCCTAGGACCAGATGGCTTCACAGGCAAATTCTATCAAACATTTAGAGAAGAGCTAACACCTGTCCTTCTCAAACTCTTCCAAAATCTAGCAGAGGAACACTCCCAAACTCATTCTACGAGGCCACCATCACGATGATACCAAAACCAGACAAGGATGTCACAAAGAAAGAAAACTACAGGCCAATATCACTGATGAACAAGATGCAAAAATCCTCAACAAAATACTAGCAAACAGAATCCAACAGCACATTAAAAGGATCATACACCATGATCAAGTGGCGTTTATTCCAGGAATGCAAGGATTCTTCAATATATGCAAATCAATCAACGTGATACACCATATTAACAAATTGAAGGAGAAAAACCATATGACCATCTCAATAGATGCAGAGAAAGCTTCTGACAAAATTCAACACCGATTTATGATAAAAAACTCTGCAGAAAGTAGGCATAGAGGGAACTTTCCTCAACATAATAAAGGCCATATATGACAAACCCACAGCCAACATTGTCCTCAATGATGAAAAACTGAAAGCATTTCCACTAAGATCAGGAACAAGACAAGGTTGCCCACTCTCACCACTGTTATTCAACATAGTTTTGGAAGTTTTAGCCACAGCAATCAGAGAAGAAAAGGAAAGAAAAGGAATCCAAATCGGAAAAGAAAAAGTACAGCTGTCACTGTTTGCAGATGACATGATACTATACATAGAGAATCCTAAAAATTCTACCAGAAAACTACTAGATCTAATCAATGAATTTGGTAAAGTAGCAGGATACAAAATTAATGCACAGAAATCTCTGGCATTCCTATACACTAATGATGAAAAATCTGAAAGTGAAATCAAGAAAACACTCCCATTTACCACTGCAACAAAAAGAATAAAATACCCAGGAATAAACCTAAGGAAACAAAAGACCTGTATGCAGAAAATTATAAGACACTGGTGAAGGAAATTAAAGATGATACAACTAGATGGAGAGATATACCATGTTCTTGGATTGGAAGAATCAACATTGTGAAAATGACTCTACTACCCAAAGCAATCTACAGATTCAATGCAATCCCTATCAAGCTACCACTGACATTTTTCACAGAACTAGAACAAAAAATTGCACAATTTGTATGGAAACACAAAAGACCCCAAATAGCCAAAGCAATCTTGAGAACAAAAAAAAGGAGCTGGAGGAATCAGGCTCCCGGACTTCAGACTATACTACAAAGCTACAGTAATCAAGACAGTATGGTACTGGCACAAAAACAGAAAGATCAATGGAACAGGATAGAAAGCCCAGAGATAAACCCACGCACATATGGTCACCTTATCTTTGATAAAGGAGGCAGGAATGTACAGTGGAGAAAGGACAGCCTCTTCAATAAGTGGTGCTGGGAAAACTGGACAGGTATATGTAAAAGTATGAGATTAGATCACTCCGTAACACCATACACAAAAATAAGCTCAAAATGGATTAAAGACCTAAATGTAAGGCCAGAAACTATCAAACTCTTAGAGGAAAACATAGGCAGAACACTCTATGAAATAAAGCACAGCAAGATCCTTTTTGACACACCTCCTAGAGAAATGAAATAAAAACAAAAATAAAGAAATGGGACCTAATGAAACTTAAAATCTTTTGCACAGCAAAGGAAACCATGAACAAGACCAAAAGACAACCCTCAGAATGGGAAAAAAATATTTGCAAATGAAGAAACTGACAAAGGATTAATCTCCAAAATTTATAAGCAGCTCATGCAGCTCAATATCAAGAAAACAAACAACCCAATCCAAAAATGGGCAGAAGACCTAAACAGACATTTCTCCAAAGAAGATATACAGACTGCCAACAAACACATGAAAGAATGCACAACATCATTAATCATTAGAGAAATGCAAATCAAATTGCAATGAGATATCATCTCACACAGGTCAGAATGGCCATCATCAAAAAATCTAGAAACAATTAATGCTGGAGAGGGTGTGGAGAAAAGGGAACACTCTTGCACTGCTGGTTGGAATGTGAATTGGTACAGCCACTATGGAGAACAGTATGGAGGTTCCTTAAAAAACTAAAAACAGAACTACCATATGACCCAGCAATCCCACTAGTGGCCATATACCCTGAGAAAAACATAACTCAAAAAGAGTCATGTACCAAAATGTTCATTGCAGCTCTATTTACAATAGCCCAGAGATGGAAACAACCTAAGTGCCCATCATCAGATGAATGGATAAAGAAGATGTGGCACATGTATACCATGGAATATTACTCAGCCATAAAAAGAAACGAAATTGAGCTATTTGTAGTCAGGTGGATGGATCTAGAGTCTGTCATACAGAGTGAAGCAAGTCAGAAAGAGAAAGACAAATACCATACGCTAACACATATATATGGAATTTAAGGAAAAAAATGTCATTTAGAACCTAGGGGTAAGAGAGGAATAAAGACACAGACCTAGTAGAGAATGGACTTGAGGATATGGGGAGGGGGAAGGGTAAGCTGTGACGGAGTGAGAGAGTGGCATGGACATATATACACTACCAAACGTAAAAAAGATAGCTAGTGGGAAGCAGCCTCATAGCACAGGGAGATCAGCTCGGTGCTTTGTGATCACCTAGAGGGGTGGGATAGGGAGAGTGGGAGGGAGGGAGACACCAGAGTGAAGAGATATGGGAACATATGTATATGTATAACTAATTCACTTTGTTATAAAGCAGAAACTAACACACCATTGTAAAGCAATTATACTCCTATAAAGATGTTAAAAAAATAAATAAATAAAAATAAAAAATGGGCAAAAGATCTGGACACCTGAAAAAGAAAATATACAGATGGCAAGTAAGCATATGAAACGATGTTTAATATCTTTTATCATTGGTGAATTTCAAATTAAAGCAATGAGATATTAGTACACACCTATTTGAATGACCAAAACCCAAAACACTGAAAAAACCAAATGCTAGTGAAAATGTGGAGCAACAGGAATTCTCATCCATTGTAGGTGGAGATGTAAAATGGTACAGCCACTTTGTAATACAAACTGGCAGTTTCTTACAAAGTTAAACATACTCTTATCATATGATCCAGCAATTGTGTCCACAAAAAAAGCCTACACATAGATGTTTACAGCAGCTTTATTCACAGTTGCCAAAACTGGGAAGCAACCAAGATGTCCTTCAGTAAATTAACGGATAAATTGTGATATATCCAGACAACTGAATATTATTCAGCACTGAAAAGAAATGAGCTATCAAGCCATGAAAAGACATGGAGGAAAGTAACGCATATTGCTACATGAAAGAAGCCAATGTAAAAAGTTCACATACTGTGGAATTCCAACAATTGACATTCTAGAAAAGGTAAATCTATGGAAACAGTAAGAAGACCAGGGTTGCCAGGGATCAACAGGCAGAGCACAGAGGATTTTTAGGGCAGCAAAACTATTCTGTATGATGTTACAATGGTAGATGCATGTCATTAAACATTTATCCAAACCCACACAATGTACAACACCAAGAGTGAACTCTAATGTAAACTATGGACTTTAGGTGATAATGATGTGTCAGTGTAGGTTCACTGCTTATAACAAAGGTACCACTATGTTGCAGGATGTTCATAGTGGAAGAGTTCGTGTGTGTTTGTGGGTATATGGGAACTCTGTATTTTCTGCTCAATTTTGCTGTGAACCCAAAATGCTCTAAAAAACAGTTCATTAATGTTTTTAAAGCAAAGGAATAACCCTTTCTCTTTCCTTGTAATGATTTGTTCCATTCCCAGAGCTTCCTGTCCACCCATGCCACTCTCCTGAATTCCACCTGGATATCAAACAGTCATCTCAGACTCAGCATGCCTAGTACTGAATCCTTGGTCTTCCTTCTCTCAAATTTTCTTCTCCAACAATCTTCCATATCTCACTAAATAGCTACTCCATCCTTCTAGTTGTTCAGATCAAAATCCTCGGCGTCATCCCTGACTCTCATGCTTCGTCACATTCCCCTTCCAATTCCACTTCCAATAAATGAGCAGGAAATCTGATCACTTATCACTCCAGCATTATACTGTCTTGGTCCGAGCCACCACAACCTCTCCTCAAATTGGTCTCTTCTGTTCTTGCTCCCCTTATAATCTATTCTCCACAAAGCACTCAGATTGATCCTTGCAAAAAACAAATCAGATCACATCATTTCACTCTTCAAACGTTTCATGGCTTTCCTTCTCACTCAATAACCTTACAATGTCCTCTCACAAGGAGCTGAATAGCCCTACATGCTCTTCCCACCCTCCAACACACCTTCTTACTTATCTGACCCTGTTTCTTATTATTGATCCCCACTCATTCATGCTACTCTAACCACAAGGACTGTTTTGTGATTCCTAGCAAAAAGGTCTCAAAAAGGTACCACCTCAGGACCTCTATACTTGTTGTTCTCTGTGCCCAGAAAGCTCTTCCTCCAAATAAATGGTTTTCTCATCTCTTACAAGTCTTTGCTGACAGCGAAGTCTTCCCTGATCACCACCCTCCAATAGACTCTATTCAACTACTGGTGAATACCTATAGATGCTCCACTATTCACTTTCCCTACTTTGTATTTCTCCAAAGAATGCAACACTTTATAACTTTACATACATACACATATATACATATACGTGTATGTATATATATATATATATATATATACACACACACACACACACAGAGAGAGAGAGAGAGAGAGACAGCACACACATGCACACTTATATTTTATTTATTTATTTTATTATCTTCCTCCCTCAAATAGGATGTGAGCTCCTTGAGGACAGAAATTTCCAATAAAATACAAATATTTTATTCACTGCTGTATCCTTAGTTCTTAGAACAATGCCTGGCAACTGAGAGGTACACAAACATTTGTTGAATAATAATCATATAAATACTTACGATATGTCATCTTATGGCAAGGGCTGGGGCAAGAGCGTTACAGCACAGCAAGTCTAGACTTAATTTCAAAAAATTCTTCTAAATGAGAAAAGTTGTGAAAAAACACAACTGTGTAACCATTAGAGGGAGCTGGAGTAGCTGAACTGACTATTTTATTTACCAGCATTACTAACCTTGAAAAATCCATAGAGTTCATGGACTATTTAAGTTCCACTGAACAGTAGTGTGCAAACAACCTCCCTTAAGGAGTGTTCCTTCAACTTCTCCCCTCTCTACTTTTAGATTTATGTTTCTTCACTCATTCCTTTCCCCTCTATTCTCTTGGTGCCCGATTCTATTCCCTCCTGCCCTCTGGCTCCAGTTCTCTATTTCATCAATTATATCCCCTTAGCATTACACCTTCAAACACTCCAGCAGGCTTTTTACTTCTTTTTACACATTCCTGTTTTCTTGATCCCTTAAAATTCTCAAACTCCAGTGTTTTTCTTCCCTTCTCACTTCATCAACAATTTACCAAAAACTAGGTTTATTTTCACTGCTTCTACTTCCTGACCATCATTGTTCAAAGAAGTGGTTCTTAACCAGGGTGTACATGAAAATCTCCTGGAATTTTTTCATGCCCAGGTTCCACACACTGAAATTCTGACTTGATGAGTTTGCACTGGGGGGAAGGGCACTAAACATAAGTATGCTGGTGAAAACAACTCCCTAACAGAGTCTAATGCACACCCCAGATTAAGAACCATTACCTCAAATACCTGCCATATGTTTTTTCTGGTCATAATAATGATAATATTCCACCAACTGAGGAGTATAATTAAATCAACCCTCTGTATCTGACACACATGAAAAACAAACAAAAAGGCTCCTGGTCACCAAATCCAACTGTGTTCTCTTAGTTTTACCCTTTCCAAACTTTACAAGATATTTGATACCACCAGTTTTTAAGTATGCTCCTCTCTTCGATAACTTTTTGGTCTTTTATTTTTTTGGTCTCCCTTCCTCCCTGCCAATTTGTCTTAATCCATCTAGATCAGTGCCTCTCAATGTGATCCAAGGGTCAGCAGCATCACTATCATTTGGAAACTTGTAAGAAATGAAAACTCCTCAGGCCCCATCCCAGACATCAGAAACTCCAGGGATGGGGCCCAGAAATCTACGCATTCTTGTGATTATTATGCATGCTGATGTTTGGGAACCACTGTGCTAAGCCACCTGTTTTAGAAATATGGGAGGAATCTACAATCACAGAACTGAAGCTCCAACAGAGTAGATGTCAATACATCCATATTTTGAAGTTAACTGCTAGTGAAATTATAGTACTTGTCATAAGAAATGGCAATTAGGAATAACGATAGCTACCATTATTAGGGCAATTAGTATGTGCTAGATATTATGGTAAGCTGTTAATACACTTGATCTCACTTATCAGGTGTTATAATTATCATTTTTACAGATGAGGAAACTGACACTTAGAGAAAGATTTTTAACATCTTGCCTCCAAATTTCACGCCCTTGACCACCATATTATTGTCTCCTGCACAGAGTGGGAAAGAAGGAGTCTTGGACAGAAGCCTAAGAAGACTCAGTGGAAGTGACTGAGGTTGACTGGTCAAAGAATGAGAGGAAAAACCAGAAATAAGGGAGGAAGTCCAGGTGAGGAAAGTTTTAAGTAGGAAGCCTTAATCACAGTAGTTGGGATTTTTTTTTTGTTTTTTCAGTGAATCTACAGACCACAGAGGATGTAGAACTTTTTTAGAAAATGTTTTATGGCGGCTACTCATTCTCTCTGATTCCCAAGTTTTACTGACAAAAACCAGACACTAACTTGCAGTGTTTTGAGGGGAACAGTGGTTAATATTATATATATTTTTAAAAAGTGACATGAAGAAAAAGAGTTTTCTTCATGTGGAGAGGGGATAAATTGAGGGGAGAAACCTTACAAGTTTACTAAGAGCCAGAATAGGTTTTCTGCTTTGCAGGCACAGAAGCCTAGAGTAACCAAGTAGTCAATCCTGACTCATTTTTAAAACTAAAGTATCAATTTTCTTCACTTATAAGCTGAGTAAACATTTGCTCACGGTATTCTCTGCGATGGGTAAATCCATCTAGCAGACGAAAGCTAGGTGTAGGGGTGATGAGCTTGAGTGGTGAGGGGCAAGAGGAAGATAATCCCTGTTATGAGCCGGAGGTGACTAGAAGGCCAGTGGTGCTGGTGCAGTGAAGAGAACTGGCTGGCAGAAAATAGGACAAGCCTATTGAGGGCACTCTGAAGTGAAGAGACTCATTAGCCAAATACTCAAATCACCTTTTAGGAGGAGTATAATGCAATTGACTAGTCTCTCTAATTGGTCTAATAGGTTACAGCTTCTTTAGTTACATTAGCTTTCATAAGATACCATCTGGCCCGCTTAATCCGCTTACAAATTTCCTAAATTCCAGCAGCAACCTATTTGTGTCTTTCTACAAATGATTAATCTTCCTTTCATGTTGACTTTTCACTTGTTTCAGTGTCAGAAGTTGACCTTTTAAAAGAATTGGCCTTTTTCTGATGTCTATTTTGTCAATATCCGCAAAGCTTTTTCACCTCTTCTAGAAGGATAATCCACAGACTAATACATGAGAACATATTTCCATACTTGTTTCTTATCCATATTCCAAATAATGTTGTTCAAATACTAAATATAATTTCAGCATTTTGAATTTCTTCCATTACCCCATGAACTTTATGTGATACAAATTACTATCTTTCCAACAGCACTTATTAACATCTAAGTGTATTCATTAGGCACTTAGTACCTACCCAGCAGCCCTAGGTACTGGGATAACACAGAAGACTGGCGTTCCAGTAGCAAGAGAGAAATAAGGCCAGTAGTATCAGTTTAGCAGAAAAGGGGGGTGACTAATTCATTCTGATGAATCTGGCAATTTTTCCAAGTGGTGAATTAGGCTGAGTCTGAAGGGATGAATAGGAGTTCATTAGCCACTGGAAAAGGGAAGTATCCCTAGCACCTCCCTCCCCAAATCTGGTAATGTTAGTGGCATTTAACTTAAAATAACAGTAAAAGAAAGAATAAAATGACAATAACACAAGAAGAAATCGTGCTCACTTCATGATTTGGGGGTTGGAGGGGGTACTGAGCCTTTAAACACACTTCAGATCTGAAAGTAAATGTTTATAAAACGGGATTCACAATCGAGGGAAAGGGGTGGAGGAGAAAGAAGTTCAGTTTGTTTTATTGTATTAAGTTAAACAAATGAGTAAAAATATCAACATCTATGCTTGGGAACACATACTACTTTCCATAAAGATCCTAAGCTTGAAAATGAAAGCCTCAGAATCTTATCTAAAATTACAATATTTGCCCTGGTGTTTTTTTTTTTTTTTTTTTTTTTTTGCGGTACGCGGGCCTCTCACTGTTGCGGCCTCTCCCGTTGCGGAGCACTGGCTCCGGACGCGCAGGCTCAGCGGCCATGGCTCACGGGCCCAACCGCTCCGCGGCATGTGGGATCTTCCCGGACCGGGGCACGAACCCGGTCCCTTGCATCGGCAGGCGGACTCTCAACCACTGCGCCACCAGGGAAGCCCCTGCCCTGGTGTTTTATATCCCCAATACCAAACAATCAACCACACCCTAACCAACTTCCACTTACTCTAACTTTCACATCTCCACATCCTTCAAAGTTTGGCTTAATTTATAGTATAACTATCTCAAAGCATTAATTTAGTTCTAAGTTTTGGCACTCCACCTCTTCATCCTTCCGTTCAATTATTTCCTCTTAAATTCCATTAATTTCGCCTTTCTCCTTAAGGGACACTTAGAAAATACATCAACAGCACAATTACAAAACCAAGGGCTGCAGCCAGTCTGCACACACACACTCATTTCCACTCACATCCTTCTCGAGGCTGTTTCTACCACTGATCAAAATCAGCGGACCAGGAAGGAGGAAAAAGCTGAGCCAGGAGGGTTGTTCCCTTCCTTCCACTCCCCCCAAGCCTGCCCCCCCCCGCTCCCCATTCCCCCAGGGCCGCACCGCGACCTCGTGCGCCCCCCCTCCACCGACCCGCCCCCGCTGTCACCAGCCACTGCCTAGAAAACAGTCATAGCCTTTGTTAAAACGTCCATGAGCACAATGTACCAGAAGACGGACACATTCCCGGGGGCGGGGTGAAGAAAGGCACACGAATGCCACTCCCTCCTTGGCACAAGCTTGGGGCGACAGCCCACCTCCTCCAAATCCTCTCCCCCCGCGACGCGGAATGTTCCTGGCAACTCTGCACTCCGAGACGGCAGCGCGGGGGAAGGGACAGGCCCGGGACGCCCGCCGCTCAGGGGCACCAAGCGAGGGTACTGAACTTGAAGCTGGGACACCCTCCAGCGCTCTTGGCGAGGCTCCCGGTTCTGCCAAGCCTGAGTCCGGACTTCCAGCCTCTGGAGCCCTTTCCTTCAATTTCTCCTCACACATACCCTCTCCCGCTCCCGCCACCACGCACTCAGCTCCCCACGCGGCCGGGGCCGGACACTGTCCGGCAGCGAGGCCAGCCCCGCTGCCGCACGTCTGGCAGGTTTCTCCTTATGGGGCCGACGTCTTCCCGGGCCGCCACCCGCACACGTTCCGAACCCTCCCCGGACGCCCGCCCGAACCACGTTCCCCGGCTGCGAGCCCCGCGCCGCCACCGCACTCACCGCGCGTCCCGCGCCACTACTCCGCGCTCCTGCCGGCCGCCAACCGCGCTTGCGCCTTCCCACCGCCGCCGAGCCCAGGAGGAGCCAGGAGCCGACGGGAAGGGCGGTGGGAAGCGGCGGGGGCGGGGCCCGGGCGGAGTTAGGAAGGGGAGGGGAGGGGCCAGGCAGGGTGGGAAACAGAGGGGCGGGGCCTCCGCCGCCTAGGTTCGGAAGACTTAGTGCTCAGGGCACCGCGTTAGAGCTTTCCACTCTTGAGATCTGTTATAAATAACACTGGCAAGAGAAGTCGTCGAGGCCCCTGGGTGCACCCCACGCACATTCACACTCCAGAAAGCCCAGCATGGCGCGGGGCCAAGCTAGCCAGCCCCCCTGCGTCAGCCCGCCTCTCCCTGGACCCACCCTAGATCCTCGCGAGCCTTTCACCCTTTTACATGCCTACCTCCCCACACACTATTCCGCCCACTGGCCTCTCTCCTCATTGCGCGGTGTCCTCAGCCCATGGTAAGCGGCATGGAAATTTCTCACCCACAAAGCGCCTGTGCAGGGCACCCTAGTTAACATGTCTCTGCTGTGTGAGCCCAGAACGTGGTTGGTGACTTTCCAACCGTTGCCCACTGTTACAGTTCAGCCCTTTCCCTGAGAACAAACTCTTCTGCTGTTCTGGCCTTTTGCTGACAACATCTGCTTTTTCTTAAAAAAAAAAAAAAAAAAGTCTTGAACAAACCTACCCAAATATCTTGGGGAGAAGAACACATGTTGTCAAATAAGACCCATTATTGACCCTGCTTTTTTAGGGAGCTACCTCAGAATTTGAGCCTTCTTAAAAGCCCCTCTGAGAAACAGAATATTCAGCCTGTGTTGTCCTGTGAATTTTGCTCTATTGGTTTCAGGTTTTCTGGCAGTTAGCATTTTAAGAAGCCTAACTTGATTATTATTCCATGCTGCATGCGTGCTTAGTTTTAAGTTCTGTACTTTTCTGTTTAAAATCTGGTAAGCTGTGGTATCTCACATGCCTTCAGATCAGCTATTAAAACAAACACACCTGAGTGAATCCAAAGTGAATTGGCCTGTGGGCCTGAAGTGATTTATTCCAAATTACTTTTCCTTTCTTCTTTTTACTTTAGTTATGATGGAACTAAGAAACATTTGGCTTATTAAGAATAATAGAATTGCCACAGGGCCACACCAATAGTCCTTCCCAGCAAGTATTCTGACCGAAAAGGGAAAGGAACATTTTTGGGGAGAGACTGGTCACTGCCCTTAGAGATCTGAACATCCTGAAATGCTTCCCATTAACCTTTGTGATTCTTCCGTTTGTGTATTTTACAAACCAGACTTTCTGAACTCATTTCTGTTTTGCTTTTGTCAAATAAGCATAGGGGGACTGCAGTAAGAACAGACTGCAAGAGGGTATGTATACTGGTAAATGTAGACAGACTCTGTAGGCTGAATAAATCTGTAAGTGCCTGGAAGTAGGACCTTGTCCTAGTTACTTCACTGGTAAAATGTTTTACATACAGAAGGTGCTAAAAGAAAAAACAACAATAACACTGTGTTAATAAAGATAATTTTTGCATCTTTAATAGATGCAGATATATGTTTGTTCACTTTCATTTGATTACGGATTTATTTTCTTATTTTATATCTGAATTTGTCTGAATATTTTTTTTGTCTGAATATTTTGATTGAAGTGACGAAAACTAAAATGCAGTAGCTTAGGCAAAAAGAGAAAGTTATTGTGTAACCCAAGTTGCGAAAGGGAAGTCTATGATTGGCCTTAAGAATAAATGGAACCAGTAACTGAATGCTTCAAATTCCAGTATAGGCTCTCAACCCTGCCTCTCTTGGAAGGGTTCACTCTTCAGAACCTCCAAGTCATGTTCTGTACACTTGGAACCATGGCTTCGGACAAATTGTGGGCTCACATCTACCAAGCTGTCAGCAGACAGAAAGTACCTCTCTTCCCGAAGTTTCAATTTTTAGAACACCAGATAAAGAGCATGACTGGGTGAGGCTGAGTCATATAACCATTCTTGGAGAGAAAGTGCAGGTGGGACAGAAGAATGGTACCCCCCAGTAGAAACTCAAAGTTGGAGGAAAAAAATGAAGAGAAAATTTCTAAATGAAAACAGAAGGTAGAAGGAGATGCTGTCTTCAGAAGAGAAGCGCTAGAGAGACCGAAAAAAAAAAAAAAGTTCAATGTTCACCATGGAACAACTGTATTTAAGGAATACAGCCTTGGAATTATCTTTGATCTCTCTCTCTTTTATTCAAGTACTAACCAGTCTTCTCAATAATGTCTCTGTATTGGTTTTCCATGGCTGCTGTTAAAAAAATCACCACAAACTTCATGGCTTAAAACAACACAAATGTATTACAGCTCTAGAGGTCAGAAGTCTGAAAAGTGTCACACTGGGCTAAAATCAAGGTGCCAGATGGGTTGAGTTCCTTTATGGAGGTTCTAAGGGAGAATGATTTTTCTTGACTTTTCCACTTTCCAGACACCACCCACACACCCTGGATAATGGCCCTTTCCTTTCCATTGCTGTAAAGCCAGCAATGACATTCCTCTCTCACACTGACAATTCTGCTTACCTCTTCCACATTTGAGGACCTTTGTGATTATATCAGTCCCACCCAGATAATCCAAAACAATCTCCTTATTTTAAGGTCAGTTTTTTAGCAACCTCAATTCCATCTGAAACTTTAATGCCCCTTTGCCATTTAACATAATATTTCCACAGGTTCTGGCTACTAGCACATGGACATGGTGGGGGCATTATTAACCCTACCATAGTCTTTATTTTCATAAAAATAATAGAGCCTAAGGCATTGGTTCCCAAACTGGGACACTTCTAACAGATACTGATGTCTGGATACCACCCCCAGATCTAATGATTTAATTGGCCTGGAGTCCACTGGCCCTTAAACACACACACACACACACACACACGATTGGATCAGGATGGACCCTCTCACCCATGCTGGCCCAATCAGAGAACTTGCCTGGAGATTTAGAACTTGCCTGGGGATTAGAAAGGGGAAATTAGCAACACTGGGTGTTTGGAGCTATAATATCAATTTAGGACCTATGGCATCAGGAGAAAGATAAAAAACAAGTCAAGAAAGGGAAGAGACACAAAGAGAAAGGAGGTAAACAGAGTGGAGCCAAGCCTGGAGTCTCAGTGGCTGTCCACCTCCTGCTTACAGTGGCATTCTTACCCTTGGCTGCTATGAGGCACCCCTGCATTCTCATAAGAAAATCTTATTTTGCTGAAGCTAGCTCACATTGGTTTCTCTTGCATAAACCCCCAAATGTTCTCATTAATACATGATGTGAGCTTAATTTTCCCCCAATTGCTTATTTATGAGATGTCTCTTGTTTAAGAAATGAAGCAAATTTCAGAACCAAACTGTCAGAGTTGGTATTCAAGAGCTGTCTACTTCACTAGTACCCCACCTCCTGGTTACCCTCCTTCCTCTTAATAGTTACTCAAAGGCCCAGAAGGGGACTCACAAGTTATCTCAGCCTTTTTCTCATTCAATAGTCCAGTCTCCACAAGACACACCAGGTGGATGTAGTTCTAGTTCTCTGCTTGACTGCTGGCAAGTAAATGACTTGCAAATCAAATCTCCGGCCTCCCCTTCTCCTAATATTCAGTTCTATAGTTAAAACTGACTAATGGATCTTTCCTCCTCAACTGATAAGAAATGAAACTCAGTTTTTCTTCCAAATCCTGCTTTTGTCCTGCAATTTCTTTCCTTGTTAATGAAACCCCTACGCACCCCATCACACATTAGAAATGGGAAAGTCACATGCAAAGTAAATTAGTTATTGCTATTCCCCTTGCTCTCCTAGTACCAGCAACCCCCTCTTCTTTATGCCTGAATCTTTCACTTCACCCAGACCTCTGAGGCAGGGGAACAATGTAGCTCTGGCATTAATTACAAAGCCTGACACATACAAGGTTAGAAAAAATTCTTGTGGGAAATAAAGAAGGAACACAAGGAAATAAGATTCCATGCTGTCTTCTGCTCATGACTTGCCAGATCCTTTTTTCATCCCTTAATCATTTCACTCATTAGTTCTCCAATTTCCAATCTAATAGTTTGCACCCAGCACTTGCTTCAAGAATTGGCTTAAACACTCATGTCCAGAATAAGCGGAGGGGTGCATACCCTGTTGTGCCCCTACTCTGGTAAATCCTTTCCTTTAGGACTTTTCATCACTTATGTGGTTAATCCCTACTGATGATATAATTTAGTTTTTCCTGACTTTGTTGTATTGTTCCATGTATTTACATTTCTAACTCCCATGTGGTTGGGAAACTGCAAGAAAGCAGAGTTTAATTTTTGTATTTCTTTTGTATCATCTCAAACAATCTTGGTAAGCATACAGGTAGCATGGAAGACCATATGATGGGCCATAAAACTAAGGTCAATAAACTTAAGAGGACTGAAATGAAACAGAGTATGCACTCTGACTACAATGAGATTAAATTAGAAATAAGTACAATAGGGACTTCCCTGGTGGTCCAGTGACTAAGACTGGCACGCCCAATGCAGGGGGCACGGGTTCAATCCCTGGTCAGGGAACTAGTTCCCACATGCTGCAACTAAGAGTTCGCACGCCGCAACTAAAGACCCTGCACTGCCGCAACTAACAGATCCCGCATGCCACAACGAAGATCCCGCACAAGGCAACTAACTGCAACTAAGACCTGGCACAGCCAAATAAATTAATTAATTAAAAATAATAAAAAATAAAATTATCAAAACATTAAAAAAAGAAATAAGTACAATAGATATTTAGACAAAATCCATATATTTGGAAATAAAATAATAGAAAAAGTCAATCATGTTTTATATGCTAGCACACAATTAGAAAATAAAACTGGAAACAGTTTAATTTATGATAACATCAGAAACTATAAAGTGGTTAAGAATAAATTTCACAAAGGATATGCAAGACCTCTTTATTATTAACCACAAAAAACTGCTGATAGAAATTCAGAAAGACCTAACTAAATGGAAAGATACACCACGTTCATGTACTGGAAAACTCAATGTTAAGACATATTTCTCCCAGTTTTGATTTTAGACTCATCACATTCCCAATCATAATCCCAGCAGACCTAAAAAATAATCACACTGAATATAAAAGGAATATAGGAAAATAAAGCCATATAGGAATGTAAAGGAAGAATACAAATTATCTAAAGCAATTTTGAAAAAGAAAAGCAAACTTAGAGGACTTACAATAACTGACTTTTAAGATCTACTATAACGTCATAGACAGCCTGGCATACAGACCAATAGAAATATCAATAGATTAAATAGAGAGCACAGAAGCGTCCCACTTATATGGTCATTTGATTACTGACAAAGTAGCCAAGGCAATCTGTTAGGGACAGGAGAGCCTTTTCCATGAATAATGCTGGAATAACGGGGTACCTATATGCAAAGATATTGAAACTTGATTCCTACCTCACACAATAAAAACTTAATTTGAGATAGAACATAGACCTAAATGTACAAAGTAAAACTATAAATCTTGTATGTGGGGGACTTCCCTGGTGGCACAGTGGTTAAGAATTCACCTGCCAATGCAGGGGACACGGGTTCGAGCCCTGGTCCAGGAAGATCCCACATGCCGTGGAGCAACTAAGCCCGTGCGCCACAACTACTGAGCCTTCGCTCTAGAGCCTGCGAGCAACAACTACTGAGCCTGCAAGCCACTACTACTGAAGCCCACGCACCTAGAGCCCATGCTCCGCAACAAGAGAAGCCACTGCAATAAGAAGCCCGCCGCACCACAATGAAGAGTAGCCCCCGCTTGCCCCAACTAGAGAAAGCCTGCGTGCAGCAACGAAGACCCAATGCAGCCAAAAATAAATTAGTTAAGTAATATTAAAAAATAAAATAAAATAAATCATTTATGTGGAAACAGAATATTTTTGTGACTTGGAGGTAGGCAAAGATTTCTAAGACAGAACAAAGAAAGCAATAACCATAAACAAAAATAATGATGAATTAGACTTCATGAAAATTTAAAACTTTGGTTCATCAAATGGTATCATTTAGAAAATTAATGAAAACCCTTCAGACTGGGAGAAAACTCTGCATAACATATATCTCACAAAATACTGCCATCAATACACAAACAGAATTTCTGAAACTCAATAATAAAAAGAAAAAAGCAATTTAAAAATGAACAAAAAAGTTGAGTAGAGATCTCACAAAGGAAGAGATACAAATGGTCAATGAGCACATGACAATGCGCCCAACATCATCAATCATCAGGGAAATGCAAAATAAAACCACAATTAGCTCACAAAACATACCCACCAGTTTGGCTAAAATTGAAAAGATCAACACCACCAAATGTGAGTGAACATATGGAGCAATCGGAACATTCATACATTGTTGGTGGGAGTGAAACAACATACAACTACTTTGGACAAAGATCTGGCAGCTTCTTCTAAAATTAGACATATGCCTACTCTATAACCAAACAACTCCCCTCATCAGTATTTACTCAAGAGAAATGATAACAAATGTGTACAAAAAAGACTAGTATGAAAAGGTTCTTAACAGCTTTATTTACAGTAGTCTGAAATTGGAAACAGAGTTGCCCATAACTAAGAAAATGAATAAACAAACTGAGATCTTCACACAAGGAGGTATAACTCAGCAAAAAAAAATAAAAAGAAAAAGAAATGAACTACTGAAACAAGTAACAATGTGGATGAATCTGAAAAAAAAGTGCTGAGTGAAGAAAGCCTTACATGAAAGACTATGTAGGAACAAAATGAAAAGACAACCCACAGAATGGGAGAAAATATTTGCAAATGAAGTGACCAACAAGAGATTAATCTCCAAAATATACAAACAGCTCATGCAGCTCATTATCAAAAAAACAGGGCTTCCCTGGTGCACAGTTGTTGAGAGTCCGCCTGCCAATGCAGGGGACACGGGTTCGTGCCCTGGTCTGGGAAGATCCCACATGCCGCACAGCGGCTGGGCCCGTGAACCATGGCCACTGAGCCTGCGTGTCCGGAGCCTGTGCTCTGCAACGGGAGAGGCCACAACAGTGAGAGGCCCGCGTACCGCACAAACAAACAAACAAACAAACAACACAATCCAAAAATGGGCAGAAGACCTAAATAGACATTTCTCCAAAGAAGACATACAGATGGTCAACAAACACATGAAAAGATGCTCAACATCACTAATCATTAGAGAAATGCAAATCAAAACTAAAATGAGGTATCACCTCACACAGGTCAGAATGGCCATCATCAAAAAATCTACAAACAATAAATGCTGAAGAGGGTGTGGAGAAAAGGGAACCCTCTTGCACTGTTGGTGGGAATGTAAATTGATACAGTCACTATGGAGAACAGCATGGCGGTTCCTTAAAAAACTAAAAATAGAACTACTATATGACCCAGCAATCCCACTACTGGGCATATATCCTGAGAAAACCGTAATTCAACAAGAGTCATGTACCACAGTGTTCATTACAGCACTATTTACAATAGCCAGGACATGGAAGCAACCTAAGTGTCCATCGACAGATGAATGGATAAAGAAGATGTGGCACATATATACAATGGAATATTACTCAGCCATTAAAAAGAATGAAATAATGCCATTTGCAGCAACATGGATGGACCTGGAGATTATCATACTGAGTGAAGTAAGTCAGACAGAGAAAGACAAATATCATATGATATTGCTTACATGTGGAATCTAAAAACACGGTACAAACGTACCTATTTACAAAACAGAAATAGTCACAGATGTAGAAAACAAACTTATGGTTACCAAGGGGGAAGGGGGGGTGGATCAATTGGGAGACTGGGATTGACATATATACACTACTATATATAAAATAGAAAACTAATAAGAACCTATTGTATAGCACAGGGAACTCTACTCAATACTCTGTAATGACCTATAGGGGAATAAGATCTAAAAAAAGAGTGAATACATGTATATATATAACTGATTCACTTTGCTGTACAGCAGAAACCAACACAACATTGTAAATCAACTATACTCCAATAAAAATTAATTTAAAACATACAAAACCAAAAACAAAACCGAACCGAAAAGAAAAGAAAAGAAAGAATGTGTATGATACCATTTACATGAATTTCTAGAGCAGGCAAAACTCATCTATGGTGGGAAAAAAAAGACAATGGTATTTCCCTGTGGGGTGTTGGGAGATTCACTGGGAAGTGGTACGCAGGCATGAGAAAATTTATGGGATGATATTAACATACTGTATTCTGGGTGCACAGATCTGTGCATCTGTGGAACCTCACCGAATGGCACACTCAAGACATCTGCATTATATTGTATCGAAATTTTACCTCAAAAGAAAAAAATGCAACCAAATATTAAACTCTAATGAATTCTAATGTATTTTAGGGGGAATATACTGATATGTACGATCTACTTTCAAATGTGTTGAAAATCATTTGGACTGAGGCAAGGATGAAGTAATGGATAGATGGACAGATAAAAGCAAGTAAAGTTAAATGTTATTTGTAGAATCTCTTTGGTGAGTGTTCACTGTACAATCCTTCCCACTTTTCTGTATCATTGAAAAATTTTATAGTAAAATATTGGAAAAATACTCAGCAAAATGTGATATAATTAGGAGATGTTAAACATTTTTTTTCTATCCATATTTACTGAGTCTCATCAGAATACAGGAATTTCTTTTGGCTACAGAATACAAAAGTTAGTTACATAATAATTATGACTGCCATGTATGTGCAGCTTAACTTATTTAAATCTTTAGATAATCCAGGGAGCCAATATTTACATTTTTTAAAAGGTCTTAAAGCACATTGGAAATTCCAATGTATATCTACAGAATTCAATCTGTCTGTCCATACATGTCTGTAAAAATATATATGAAAGAATATCCTCTGGTTTACTGTCATGATGGAGAGAGTATGGCTTTTCATTTCTAATGTCCATGGCTCATTTTGTTTACAACTTTCATTGTATCACAGAGTAATCCAAAAGCATAGTCTATCATCCTCCTGAATTCACTAAAAGGTAAGGTTATGTAAAAAACATATTTCATTTTCAATGAATGTTTTATATATCTCACTAATGTTAAATGTCTATTTTAAATAATCCTTCATCACATTCAAGAAATGAGGTGATTCTCTGTTCATTACAATTGGGCTACAGAACCTCTTGGAAAATACTTGGCAATACGGATACAATGCCTATCCTCAAAGAACCTGAAAACTAAAAGAGAATGCTGTTTTTGCATCTAACATGTGCTTGCAATATCAAAAATATGACTTCAAAAGTACGAATTTTAATTCAATACAAAATATAAATGAAATTTCATGGTTAGGCACCTCAGCATTTTAAATGCCAACTTTATCGGTACACCTGGGAACACAGGAATGAATATTTACTTAGTTGCCTCTAAAAATAAAATAAATCGACTTTTAAATATATACTTTAAAGTCCTTTACTATAATTTGTAATTTGCTATTTCAATTTAACTATTCAAGAATTTGGTAAAAAAATTTCAAGAAAAAATATAAAGATTTAAATCACAAAACATTAAATGATGTAAGGTATAAAAACAGGAAAAGTCTGTATTCTAATAAAATATATTGAGGGTGTGTATATTATGGGAACTCTCTTTGGCAGCCA
This sequence comes from Delphinus delphis, assembly GCF_949987515.2. Lineage (NCBI taxonomy): Eukaryota > Metazoa > Chordata > Mammalia > Artiodactyla > Delphinidae > Delphinus > Delphinus delphis. The sequence continues at coordinate 95,126,443 of NC_082704.1, forward strand.
TTCAGGTATGCCTCTCAGATCTTCCTTCAAGAAAGAAAATTCTTGCTCAGCTACAAACAGTAGGCTTAGCGGGCAGCCTCCAGCTATATCACCTTCAGGATGCGCCTCAACTTCGGAGGTGGGAGCAGAGGCGATGCATGCTTGCTTGATGGGCAATCCCCACCATGTGAATGAGCATGGTGGGTCACTGGTACCTGGCCCTTCCTGCCCAATGTGGGACTCCTCTAAGGAGCAATCTTTGGTCTGGAGCTCCCTCTCGGGTTGGCTGAAACTTGATCACATCTGCATTTTGGTCTGAAGCTCCTCGCTTTCCTTTCAGAAGTGTCAAATCAGCATCTCAGGATCAAGGTTTTCTCTGCCCAAGCCTTCCCCGGCCATTTACCTTTCAGAGATGTTACTTCTCCATCCTTCCCCCAAACCTCTTTTTATCCTGATTGTCTCAGAGTTGACTTCCTGGAGGTCCCAAACAGGCACTCTTCTAAGCCCTAAGTGCATTAAATTTGGATCATCTTTTTGGTGGCTAAACACTTCTCAATTGTTGGAAAAGGATACTATTAATATGGCATTGTCGATACTGGAATAAAAGCTAAAATAATTACTATAAATATAAATTGTACTTCTGCATACTCTTTTACTCCCCAGGCTAACTGTCTAGTTTCTGGTTAAAAAGAATGAGTACTACACAGAAGGCATTCAAAGACCCTGGATCTTCATGCAAAAGAGCAAGATCTGTTATGAGAGGTTTGACTAGGGTGTGGTCACCCAGGACTACGCCTTAGGGTACCAGCATTTCTTTAGAGGCTGAAAAATTGTAAATAATTAAAAAAAAAAATAGCTCCCTTTCAATGAGCTAACGCCACCGATTCTGACACTCACTCCTTCCAGCCAGTCTCTCTAACCACCTCCCAGACAAGTGAATAAGTAAATTCCAGCTAATATTTGTTGAGTACTTGTATGCTGGCCACAGTGCTATGCTCTTTACATATGTTTATTCCATGGAATCATCACTTCTACCTACAACAGTTTAGTTCTATGATTATCCCTGTTTTGCAAATAGCCAATCCAAGGCTAGGGAAGGTTAAGCACTGGGCCCAAGGTCATGGCTGCTAAGGGTCAAGGACTAGATTAGAATCCAGTAAGTGTGTGATCCTAATTCACTCAGTTCTGAGAGGTTAAGTGTCTTCACCTAAATACAGAATGGAGCTGGGACTAGAATTCAGGTCTTCTGAAACCTCCTTTGGTGCTCTTGCCTCTAAATCATGAGTATCCCTTTTAAGGCTAAGAGTTACGATTCTTAATCTAAGACGTTCGATTGAATTCTGAAATCCTATAGTCAAACATATATCCAGCTTTCAGACAGAAAAATCGATACAACGTTCAGTGATTTTGTATTTGCTCTCTGTTTGGTCTGAGTGTTTGTTGGCCATTTTGTCTTCAGCTCTAATATGTCTTTTGTTTCATCACAATCTGAGCTGATTTTCTTAAATCTACTATCACCGGGAGAAGAGGGGCCGAGTCTCTTTTTACCTTTGGGAAGAAGCCCAACAGAGCCCTACCTTAATAAATATTACTGGATGATATTTGCTTCCTTCTGATTTGTCTTCCCTTTGGATCAATAGCTGTAGACTTTGGGGTATCTTCTCCCAATCTGAACCCCAAAATAGGGAACATTTTTCTCCAAATAATTACAGATTTTCCATATAAGACATTTGAGAAAAGCCCAATTGCTAATTACTAAAACATTGAGATGATTCTATCAGAAGCAACCTGGGATTCCATTGCCCTCTTCACTTGAGCCCTTTATAGCCTAACCAGAAGTAGTTATTATTATGATCCTGGATAAGAAAAAGGAAATTCTGTTTATTTTGTCGGGAGGTAGTGATTAATTTCCCTCATTTCTCGTGGGTAGACCCCTCTGGGTGACCTAGGCCAATACAATAGGCTAGGTCTCAGGATACGTCTGACACCATTTACTTCAATATGATTTTTTAAGGTAAGATAACAAGAGAGAGGCAACATTGAAATGTTTGAAAGCAAGGTGCAACGGGAATCCTACACCAGCTACAGAAGGCAACCTCAGCTTGAAAAGACCTTGGCCCTTGTTTTATATAAGATGAATGTTGCATAGGGACAGAAGGGTGGAGCCGGACTGGTACAGGATGCCATGGGCCACAGGCACACGGCATTACTGTTTTAAACTCTTAATCTTTAAAAAACTATGGAAGGAAGGGTTGAGTGAAGTGATACTTATCTGTCACGGGAGCTTTGTATTTTCATAGGATTTGGGTCTTATTTTTGTGTTTGTAAGCTAATGATTTGCAGAAAAATAAACCAGCTTGTAGGACAATTCCCTCATCAAAAGCAATTAGGGGGCTTCCCCGGTGGCGCAGTAGTTGAGAGTCCGCCTGCCGATGCAGGGGACACAGGTTCGTGCCCTGGTCCGGGAGGATCCCACATGCCGCGGAGCGGCTGGGCCCATGAGCCATGGCCGCTGAGCCTGCGCGTCCGGAGCCTGTGCTTCGCAACGGGAGAGGCCACAACAGTGAGAGGCCCGCATACCGCAAAAAAAAAAAAAAAAGCAATTAGGATTGGAATTGGTTTGGTAATTGCCAAAGCTGGCTAAAGTGGAGAATTGAAAACTTCATTTTAACATAAAGCTATATGTACATTTATTTATCAGTCTTTTGACTTAAAGCCCGGGGGCCTTCTTTGAGTATGGCTCCATTAATAGATGGTCCCCGTAGTCATTCTTGAATAAACCATATACATAGTAGCAGTAACAGTATTAATAATAACATGTGAACATTTACAATGTGTCATGTACTTTTAGTCCTCCCCGTACCTTTTTGAGGTAGCACGTATTATCATCCTCATTTCACATTTGAGGTTAAGAAACTTTTTTTTTTTTTTTTTCCAGTATGCGGGCCTCTCACTGTTGTGGCCTCTCCCGTTGCTGAGCACAGGCTCCGGATGTGCAGGCTCAGCGGCCATGGTTCACGGGTCCAGCCGCTCCGCGGCATGTGGGATCTTCCCGGACCGGGGCACGAACCCGTGTCCCCTGCATCGGCAGGCGGACTCTCAACCACTGCGCCACCGGGGAAGCCCTAACACTATACCTTTATAACACTTTTACTCTATAGGGGAACAAAATTCGCCACACCAAAATGTGTCTCTTTGACATGCGGATTATTTCAAGCTGAAAACCATCAAGACCCAAAAGACTCAGGAAGAATCTCTGACCTTCCACCTCACTGCCTAAAAGAATTTAGACAGAAGTCCTGTTCCCAGAATAGAGCTATCACTAGAGGTATCTAAAGAACACAGGCTAGATGTATTGGGGAAACTCAGCAGGGCCTAGAGATCAGGGTCCACTCTGTTTCTGCATCATCTCTGCAAGGCCCAGCAAACATTTGTTTAGCGAACATTTGCTTTTCCATCTCTGTGTGAATTGCCTTCCTCCCCGTTGAAGTTCCAAACCACTGCCCCCAACATCCTCTTTTGTCTTTAGCTGAAGATGGTATTTAAGGTGAGGGCTTCACACATTCTGGCAAGTTACTCAGTTTTCCTGGGTCTCTCCCACGTCTACATGTTACTAAATTTTTGTTTGATTTTCTGCTGTCAATCTGTCTCATGTCAGATTAATTCTTAGACCGGCAAGAAGAACTCAGAAGGGTAGAGGAAAAAATTTTCCTCTCTGACGCCTCTTCATTCATTTAGTTGCTTCATGCTCTTCTAATATCACTGTCTCAAATCTTCCATTCTCTCCATTTCTACAGACTGCCTCCTCAGCTAACCAGCTGTTCATGATTTTGTAACGGATTTGCCCTCTATCTCCTTACAAATATCATCAAGTTTTCAGTGCACACATTTTCTAAATTGTAAACAGTGAATGAATGATGGGACTGTGAGCGATTTTTTTCTTTTTGATTTTTTGGGGCATTTTTTGTATACTTTACATTGTATAAATTCTAGAAAATATGATATATAATATATTAATATACAATAATATATTAATGTATTATAATTCTAGAAATATATTATAAATTCCAGAAAATAGTATGTACGGTATTAAAATAATAAAATAATTTCTTCATAAAATGATTGTGACAGAGATACTGGCTCTTTCAGAAAATAGTTTTTGATCATTTCTGCACAAAAATCCTGTATCGGATACAGAAATTGCCATCTATTCCTATATCTTTTGGTTTCTCGCTCCACTTCTCTCCCTCTCTGTATATAGGTATGAAAGGAGCTAAAAAAAAACTGTGTTAAACATTTACTTAGTAAAACAGGAAAGAGGTTAAACTTCGTTACAATACAAAGAACCCCACCAGAGAAACTATGAAAGATCAGCTAAGATATTCTAAGTTAAAACAAAATTAAAACCCAACTGTAACAATAAAACAAACCATGCATGGTAAGTCCCAAATCTGACGTAGGGAATACTTTTGAAGGGAGAATCAGTAATCAATGGAGAACTTTTCAAGCTTTGGGATTCCTGAATGGATTACACGTAGGCCACTCCCACATGTCAGGGCAGAGAGCCCCAGGAGAGAAAGGTCAAAGCCCAGCCCACCAGCCTCCCTGGGGTTGAAGGACAATCAGCATGAAGGGATTCCAGCTGCACCAACCCTCAGTGGCGAGCTCTCAGTGCTCCCACCCTCCATATAGGCTGCCTATTACCTTCTTGTATATAAAAGCTACATATCCTATACCTCTTATTGTACAAGAACTACAGACTCCGTATTGCCCTTATAATATAGAGCAGGCTGCTAAAACTACTGAGAAAAGGGAGCAGAAAGAACATCTTATAAAACACCGCCCTCGTACGCAAATACCAGTCTGTCTATAACTACAGATGTCACTCTTTACTGTAAGTGGGCCTCTCTGCTCCTTTTGGATCAACTGCAGAAATACTTTTCTGAGGTAATCTTGATCCTATCAGTATTCTTGTAATATGCAAGAAGTAGCAACTTTCTTTCCCATTAAGAAGAGAAATGTGGACTAAAAACCGTATCTTTTTTTTTCCCTCTTGTAGCCTCGATTACAAGGAGAGCGTTGCACGTACGGTGCCGTGTGTTCACCGTACCACTTCCTCTTCTTGGACACACAGAAAGACAACATTCCCAACCTCCCCTGCAGATGGACTGGGAGCATTTCACTGAGTTCTTGCCAATGGAATGTAGACAAAAATGGCACGCCGTTTCCAAGTCCGGCTATAAAAAGCCTGTGTGCAAGCAACTCTCTGGCTCTTTCTCTCCCTACAGCAGAGGTCATGCAAGCCACGTGTTTACATGGCAACATCACAAGATGGTGCGACGCTGGATCCCTGAGTCACTAAATGGACGAGAGCCCCTGCCAACCCACATCAGACTTTGAGGGAGAAAACCTATACTGAAGTCCAATGTCTTTATCTGTAATGACTTAGAATCAAGGTCACAGCCTTTGTGTTTACTTCTCACCTTATGTCTTCTGTAATGCCACTTATCCTTCCTTCAAATATCCTTAATTTATAATATGAATTTCCAAGTAATTATTGTTCTGTTTACTTTTTATTTTACTATCTTTTGAAAGTTCTATTTTTAAAATATTTAAATAGCTTATAGAAAAGTTATATTTGGTAGGCTCACTTTTAATAGCTAGGCCGATTATTTTTATTATAACATCCCACTAGCGAAAACACCATAGAAACTTTTACAGTCACAAAGTTCATTTTATAGTTGTCACATTTGAAATCACATAGAGCTATCAGTTTTGCTATCAGTACAGCTGAGTAGCTCTACTAGATCCAACCCTGCCACAGGAAACAATTTAAGATGCTGGGGAAAAAAATACCAAAAATAATATAAAACAAACAGTGACTGGGAGGCATAGGAGAATAAACAAAAACGGTAGATCTTGGAGGGAATTTGAAACTCGGAAGAAGGAACAGAGCGCAGTACCAGTTTTCCATCCGTTAGACTCAGGAAAAAACAAAGGTATCTCTACCTGGAGTGGCTAAAACTCAGAAAATCTGCAGAATTTCTGGCCTGAAGAAATAGAGGATAGAATCCAGGGCAACCACAGCCACTGGAAAGCAAGGGGGTGACAATGGAAAGGAGACAAGAGAGGGGGGTGCATCGATTTCTCTCTACAAATTTCGCTCAATTCTCTGGCTGACCCCTGATCTGCACAGGTGCTAGGGTAGGCTCAAATTAACACAGCTAAATCTAAGAGAGCTGAAATCTGAGATGTTGCCACCTCAGGAGATTCAGACCATGAAGTCTGAAACCAACCAAATGACATACCCGACTTAAAAACAAACAAACAAGCAAAATATCAAAATCAACTCTTCAGGAGACTAGAGCAGAATCCAGAGTCTCCATGATATAACAGTCACAATATCCAGGGAAAAATCCAAAATTATACAACAAAACAGGAGAACGTGGCCCAGTGTTGAGGAGAAAAGTTAATCAACAGAGATCAACCCTAAGATGACACAGTTGTCCAAATTATTAGGCAAGGATATTATAGGAGCTATTTTAATTATGCTCAGGGGAAGTAAATAAAAGTATCCTCACAGTGAATATACAGACAGGGACTCTCAGCAAAGAAGTATGAACTATAAATAGAACCCAGTGGAAATTCTAGAACTGAAATCAGATAGAGCTGCAGTCCACCTCTCAATTATGAATTACAAAGTAAAATTAATTTTTTATAACATAGCTGTAAACAAAGAAGAGCAAAGAGCATTGCTCAGCACCCAGCTCTAAGTCGTTACTGACTGACAGTGCACCCTGAGAACCATTCAGGATGAAAATCAGGATGAGGCACTCTGTGCTTTGGAGAAAACAAGCCCCTTAGATAGTTAGACCCATACACAGAAAAGCACTGAAATCATTAACCTGAGATACCTGTTCTTTGTGAACAGCAGTAATCTTCTACCAAGATGCATGCTTGACTGCATGGATTCCCTAGCCAAAAATCATATATAAACTAGGCTTCTTCCTCTTCCTCTTCAGAGCAGTTCCCTCGGAACTACTGAGAGGCTGTCTCCTGGGCAATAGTCCCCAGCAAGGTCTTGACATGTACACACTGCTGTATTTAAAATGGATACCCAACAAGGACCTGCTGTGTAGCACAGGGAACTCTGCTCAATATTTTGTAACAACCTCATTGGGAAAAAAAATTTGAAAAAGAACAGATACATGTAATATGTATAACTGAATCACTCTGTTGTACACCTGAAACTAATACAACATCGTTAATCAACTATACCCCAGTATAAAATAAAAAGTTAAAAACAAACACCAAACTCACAACTCTTATATTGTGCATTTTTCTTCAAGTCGACCTATCAACAAAAGGAGCAACCTGCCCCCATCACCCCCTCCACTTTTCTCCAAATTCCTTTTATGAACTAAGCATTGAGAAGAGCCTGAGGGCGTGGGGAGAAAAATACAAGTCAGGAATAATGGATTCACTTCCCTTCCTTAAAGGAGTTTACGGTCTTAGAAATAATTTTGTGAAGCCAAATCTACTCACCTTTATTATGAGGAATGTAACAGAAATAAAAATATCTTTGTTACAAATGATTTATCTATTCTAACTGGACTGAGAGTATTGGAAAATAATCCTTTTTGAGGCAATATTAAAGTTCTTTGATAGACATAGCTATTTGTCACATCACTTCTATTTTAACGACAGATCATTTCAATAGGCTTCACATTGCAATTCCAGTAACTCCATGCCATCTCTAGTCCTCAAACTATTCATCACTCTCACTATCTTTCTTCTTTTTAACCTTATCCTCTTGCAACTTTCTGGCAAAACCCATTGCCCTTTAAGGCCAGTCTTTTACCATTTCTTCCATTAAGAAATCTTCAGTTTGTGGAGGAAAAAATAAACTTAATTACAAAGTAGTCAGTGGGTGGCAAGCGGAAAAACACAGGAGGCCGATGCTAAAGACGCATAAATGTTACAGGAATCGTAGAGGAAAGGAAGAGAGTGTCAAACCCTACTCGCAATAGATGAAATATCTTCCTTAAATGATTACTCATATTCTGGAAGTGCCCTGTGAAACTATATGAAACGTGTTAAACGCTGTCCTAACATTGTATTTTATGCATTCTGAAAAATCATATTGCTTTAAAGGATGAGGAAAAAAACCACAGTGATGCTTAGAAGGTGTACATTGCACCGCACTGTCGTTTTCTAACATTTCATACTGTGTGACAGGATCTCTTCATGACATATTTATTATGAAATTGACATTTTAATTTTACCTGATGCCAGGCACTGGCATTTTAATCCTGTCAGGCATCTTCTCTTTTCATGTGATGATCTCAGTGAATGCTCTGCTTTGTTCTTTTCTTTTGTTTTCAATTCCGTTTCAAAACATACAGTGTGAATGTTTTTTTCTTCCTTTGTTCACAAATATTTCACAGCCCCCCAGTACCTAAAAAGAAGAGTAGATAGAACACATACTGATATTGTAGTGAAGGTAATGTTATTGTAATTTTAAAAGACAACATTCACAAAGCGCAAAAAAAGTTTAAAAGAAGAGAAAAGCATTACAAAATAACAAACAAACAAAAAAGACAACATTTGTTAATAACATGATCCCTCTATCTCTGCCCACTTTCTCCCTTGGCTGATATTTTTAAAAGTCCACAGGAGATCTTCATATGGCTTCTTGGATTTTATTCTTTTTACAATTCTCAGAACAAAGAATAATTGTGCCCCAAGGCTAAAGGAACAATGACATTTCTGCTTACTTTTCTTTAAAAGTGAACTATTGTTTCTGCTGTGTGCATTCACTGCCTTCCTGATTCTCTTCCAGAGCTTCTTACTGTGTGAAATGTTTGTTGCGGGCTGATGTATTGAAATCAAAGATTGCAAATATATTTGGAGTTTTATTTATCTGGTCAGAACAGGGGCAAGACATCATCTTTCTACAGGCTTCTGATGAAACACATGTACTTAGCACTGCTTTTCAAACTAAAGCCTGTGGATGTAAAATGCCTGTAGAAAGTAGCTGTGCTGAAGGGCTTCCAAGACCATCCCCACCTTCAGATTCACTAGAAGGACTCACGGGACTCAGCATATAGTGGCACACATGGCTAAGATGTATTACGGCGATACAGTATGGGTATACAGCCAGATCACGAGGGAAAAAGACACGAGCAGGATCTAGAGGAATCCACATGCAGGCTTCCTTTTACTCTCTTCCAGTTACTAAACCAAATTTGGGTCCGTGTGCCCACCGAGCAGCAAAGCCAGTCTACTGACACCAGGTGTGGTAAAGGAAAGTACAGCATTTATTTGCGGGACACCAAGCAAGGAGAATGGGCAGCTCATGCTCAAAAGACCAGAACTCCTTGGTGGCTTCAGGGGAGGGTTTCTGAAGGCAACATTTGGGGGGAGGGCTGCAGGATGCAAGACTTTCTTCTGATTGGTTGGTGGTGGGGTAACAGGGTGATGTTTCGGTAATCTTAATCAGTCACCAAACTTCTGGTTCCAGTCAGTCTCAGGTCTACTTGCTTGTGGTCAGCGTGTAGTCACCATCCTCCGCCTGGGTGGGGAGTCTTAGTTTGTGCAGAACAACTCAAAGGTGTACGTCAGATTATTATGTGGATCTCTTGAGGAGGAACTAAGACTCTGTTTTATTGCTGAACTACTGTTTAAGCTGTCATTACTTTTCTTGCTTGATTGCTCCTCCTTTGTTTCTGCATTCCCTCACTTCCCCAATGAGCAAATGTTGGAGTCTGCTCTTTGGAACTCACGAAGGGTCTAGGAGACTAAAGCCTTTTTCTACAGACAAGAAACGGGGGACACAGAGGCGCTTTTCTGCCAGGGAGGGCCCACACGGTCCTACTTGGTTTCATTCCTCCCATGAGGGGTCACTCAGAGCGCACTCTTCCCCCAGCAACCAAAATGCAGCAACACGTGTGTGATGTTACTGCCCTGGGACGCCCATTGGAGACTTAGCATTTGGGCTTTTCATTGGGGGCTGGTCACGTAGGTCCCCTTTGTCAATCATATATCAAAACTCCCCCCAGAAGGAAAGCAGAGTTCAGCAGGCACTACACTGCACAAACCACTTAGACACAGTGAGTCACCCTTAGCAGTTCTGGGACTGGTGGGAACCCTCGCAAAACCCAAGTTCCCAGATGCCAGGCAAGGGCCAACCTTACTAACAGACCATTCTTCCGAAAGCAGTCTCAGGCATGTTATCTTAACTCTTTTCTGCATAGTAGCTAACCAAGCTAGCCTTGCAAATAGAACATTTTTGAACACCAGCAATCTACCTAAAAATAAATTCCCTTTATACTGTAGCCTGCCTACCGCAGCAAAGTTACTGTAATAGCAATTTATTTTCTGGTTACAAATATAGATGTTCCAGTGTCATTTATCAGCTTTTCTTTATGAAGGAAATGTAAACTGAAAAGCCACAATAAAAAAACAAGTGCTCTTACATTCTTCCGTCCACGGTCTCATTAACCAGCTTGTCAAGGTATTCAATTAACAGGATGTTGGAATTAATCGGAGTTAAAATGTGATTTCTCTCTGATCCTGTTGAAAACTAAAAGCCTATTATGACACGTTTGGCCACTCTAAGTCTCTTGGCAGGCCTGGAGGTTCACGTGTTAATAGGTGAGTTGAAGCTATTGCACATTCCTTGCTGTTCATCTCTACTTTCACTAAAGAAGCCTTTGACATACCTACCAGTTTAACCCAATTTTTTAAATAGTTGTTTTTCCTTTAATATTAAGAATTCGGCTGCTCATCTCTAAGCACAACTGTTTTTTCATCCGTTTAGCCTACAAAAGCCTGCTACTCCCTACTTATATACTTTAAACATAGATATCGTTGTATTGGACTCATTCTACCTGTGTGGGTAGGTGATCGTTATGCTTTTGGGTAAATCAGACCTACTCTTAACTCACTGGGATGTCTTTTTATCTGGCCCTAAGTAATCCTGTTTTTGTTTTATATATTCAGGGATTCCATGTGGGTAAGTTCAGTTGGATAATCAAAATGATCTTATTTCACTTTGGGGGGGCTTGGTCAGCGCCTGAGCATAGAGTGGTATTAAGAGCACCGACTCCGGTGCCCAGGGAGACTAGGATTTGCATGCTCTCTCTGCCACTTACTGTGTCACCCTGGTTAAGTCTCTTAGCCTCTCCTCAATCTCTAAAATTGTAAAATGGGGGCGGGGGGGATACTAGCACCTCCTTCTGAGCATTGAAGGGATTAAATAAGTATATAAAACAGTAACTTAAGATACCGTTTATTATTATTCTCATTTCATGGCTGTGGATAATTCAGAGTTGGCTTTAAATGCAAACACTGAACTATACAGCTGGAATTACCAAGGTTAACTTAAAAGGAAAAAGACTATAGTCCATGCTTACAACCTAGTAAACTTGATAGACTTTCTCAAAAATATATTTCCTTAGTTAAAGTTTAAGTAGTTTCTTTGAATTAAAGCAATTGGAATACATATATGCATACACTGAACACCAGGAACAAAAGACATTACAGAAAAATACACTTTAGGAATTATATATCTACAAATGTAGGATAATACAAATAAGTCAGGGAGAAAAATTCCACTTATCTCTCTATTGTCCTAAAATCGGAATGAGACTGATCTTTTTATGCAGTTCTTTCTTAGACAACTGAAGTGTTTGAAAATTGTATCATTCTGCTTATGGTGATGGTTTTGAAAAAGTATACTAATCATGTAAATATTACATGAAGGACTTCCCTGGTGGTCCAGTGGTTAAGACTCCATTCTCCCAATGCAGGGGCACGGGTTGGATCCCTGGTCGAAGAACTGAGATCCCGCGTGCCACACAGTGCGGCCAAAAAAAAGGGAGCTAAGACTGAAAAAACTGACTTGATATAATTTGCACTTGGGGTTGAGATGATTCACTTCAGGTTCATTTGTGTCCTTATACTGTTAAATATGAAATATTTTTCATTATTTCTTTTGAAGCAATAGTTTACAATGCTTATAGTTTTTAGGATACTGCTTCAAAGATTAACCCTGTGGAAGTTAAGCATAGACAGCTGACTTGCTTTAGCCAAAGGAATGTGAGGAGAAGTGGCTGATTTCTGGGCTGCAGCTTTAAGAGCGAGTACATGATTTGCCTCGTGACTGTTCTCTTTTTCTTGTTTATCCTACTTTAAGCTTTACTTTTCTTTTTTCTTTTTAATATTTCTTTTATCTTTATTTATTTGGCTGCACCGGGCCTTAGTGCGGCACATGGGATCCTCCTTGTGGCGGGCGGGATCTTTAGTTGCAGCATGCGTGTGGGCTCTTAGTTGCAGCATGTGGGATCAAACCCGGGCCCCCGGCATTGGGAGCCCGGAGTCTTATCCACTGGACCCCCAGGGAAGTCCCTCGTGACCTTCTTCATGTGCCATGGTGACAATACAGCAACCCTCCCGATGCTGGCTGCCCTTACAGCCCAAGTCGGCCAGAGAAGAGCGCTATGGAGGAGAGACCCAGCTTCCCCAGGACAGACTGGTTACGTGAGCAAGGAATAAGCCCTTGTTGTCATACATTCTTACAATGCCGGGCTTCCCTGCACAAGACCTTGCCTATTCTGACTGACACGGGCTGTACGTTATGTTGGAATGATTTAAAATTTGTCTGTGCTAGTTTCTACTGTTTACATTTCTAGATGCTAAAAGGCCACGTTTTCAGGTCATTAAAGTAATTCTTTGCTATTCTTTCACTCTCCTACCATTTCATTCAGGAACTCTCGGTCAGTCAGAGAAGACAAGGAGGTACTATGAATGCAGATGGGATGTGGCCTTTGGGGAACTATTTCACCCCCAATCCATGGCGTCTGTCTTCTCCCCTAGTTATGGCCACCAGGCACGTGGTACATACTGGGTGAAGGATGGGAAGTGTGAGAAGGAAGAGACCCAGGGCAGGGCAAACAGCCACCACGACAGCAATAAGAATTTTCATACTTGCTGTGCGCCTATTCTGTGGGAGGCGTGGTTGTAAGCACTTGGCATTTATGAACCACTCAGCCCTTAAAGTCACCCAGTGGGGTAAGAACTACTATATCTGTATGTTGCAGATGAGACGCTGAGGCGCTAAGTGACTTGCCCAAGCTTACAGAGTTTGGAAAAGGCAGAGCTGGGGGGCAGGCAGCTCTCAAGGAACAAGTTTCAGGAGTTGCTACTTGGGTATGTCAAAACTTGGAGACAAAACATCAAGAAAAGCCATTTCTTTTGGTCATGGAGCTTCCAGGCCAACCAGAAAACAAAACAGAGGAAAACAAAAGCCAAAGCATACCGTCTCAGTGAAAAGGGAGTCAATCAGCATTTAGCAAAGAAAGAAAAAGAGGACAAAAGCCTCAATTCCTTTAACAGGGCCCACGCCTCTCTTTATGAAGCCAAGCTGATGTCTGAGTTCAACCGTGTCCTTGACCTTTTCCACTCCCTCCGCCTCAAGCATTTACTCACAATAAATTCTTTCACTCGCTGATGGTCTGGGCAACTTGCCAGCCCCACATCCAAGTTCAGTCAAAGGAGAAGCTCACTGTAGAGAGCCAGGGCTCACTGTTGCTGTTTAGACCCTTACTTTTATTCAGCACCAGCCATCTAGCAGCCAAATTGGTAACAGGGCCCTCCACACCCTGGGTCGTGAGTGAAAAGCTGACAGACCTCAAGGGCTTCAGTTGAACGACTTAGGAATACCTTCAGCTCAGGTTGGAACCGTGACGTGAACACTCTTTCCTCCGTGGCTTTCACCAGGACCAGGAAACGCTGAACTTGATCAGAATCTCTTGGGGAATGTTTTTCAAATTTTAAATATTCTTTCCCTGGGCACTAAGTATAGCCCTAGATTACTGAAGTTGGAAAATGTTCCCAGAGGTTCCGGGCAACAAAAACTCCCGTTCTAGAGGAATGTTCAAATATGATGTTAAGGAACTGCGTCTTGCGTATACATTTCTAGAGGAAGTAATTCTGTGCTCACGTCTTCTCAGAAAATCACTAACACGGTGTTATGCATGAAAGGTAACTGAGAGTGTCCGTGATATTTTAACCTTACACCCTTACCTCCTGCAGATAATGTGTCTCTTTCCGTTTCTTGTGCAGTGTGATGGCTAAACAGAAGGGGACCCCAACCAGGGAGCAAACCCCTTTCCTTTCTCTCCATTATCTTGAGAGCAGCCTAATCTTCAGAAAGGGGAACCTCTTGGAATCCCTTTGAAATCACTGTTGGACTCCTTCCAGCCTGCATCAGAATCACCTGGAGGGCATGTTAAAACACGGACACCTGGGCCCTATCCCTAGCGTTTCTGATTCAATAGGTAGGGAATGGGGCCCAAGAACTGACGCTTCTAACAAGTTCCCAGGTGACGCTGATTGGTCTAGGACTCACACTTGGAGAACCACCGCCTTTGACCTATCCTAGCTCCAGAGAGGAGTTACTGCGGCAGTTTCAGAATCATCACCCACATGTCCCTTGTCACAATTCACATCTATCTGGCGGGCCTCAGTTCCGTGGGATCCTCCCACCTCCACTTCCCGGGTGCACCGTTTTGATAATTACGCTCCCGTGCTGGAGTTTTCTAAGCCCTGTGCACATCCTCCTACCCATTTCCCCTGCCTGGGAAATCAGAGACTTGGAGACATATTGTTGACATCGAATTTTGCTATTTACTGAACACTCTGCTGGTAGGAAGGAATGAAGCTACTGAGTACCAGCCAGAAGCCGGAGGTCTCTCTCAAATCAGTTCTCACCAAATGAGTCTACTTTTTTAAGTCCAGCCCAAGATTCTGCCCACCCATTTTACCACCTTCGCAGGCATCATTTGGGGAGCTGCAGGGCAGGGAGGCCCTCATACTCACAAGTAAGAACACCTCAAGTGCCTGACAGTAAACATTTTGAAGAGAGATTCAAATATACATTTTCAAAAGCAGGAGGAGTGTGACAGGCAGAATTCTTAAAGGTGACTCCCCCAAGAGTCCCCTTTCCTGCTTATTCAACCCAGTACTAAGCTAGGTACTGCTGTGAAGGGGCTTTGCAGATGTAATTCATCTGTTTCTTACAGTTATTACAGTTTATTACAATTACCAGTTCATCAATAACTGATGAACAGCGATTAATCAGTTAACCTTATAATAGGGAGAATATTCTGGGTTATCTATGTGGGCCCATTCGAAACAAATGAATCCAGAGAAACAAAAGAGGAAGGCTGAGAAGTCAGTCAGAGAGATGCAGCAGCAGAGGAGAATGGAGGAGAGATGCTAGGGAGGAACAGGTCAGGGCGATTCCAATTGGGAGAGGAAGTCGACCACCTCTTGCTGGCTTTGAAGGTAAAAAGGGACCACAAACCAAGGAATGTGGGCAGCTTCCAGGAGCTGTAAATGACTCCCAGACAACAGCCGGCAAGGAAATGGGGGTGTCAGTCCTCAAGCAGCATGGAACTGAATCCCGCTAAAAACCTGAATGTGCCTAGCAGGGGAATAGCTCTCAGAGCCTCCACGTAAGTGCCCAGGCCAGCCAATGCCTTGATTTCAGCTTTGTGGGACCTAGAGTAGAAAAACCCGCTGATCCAACCCATATTTTTGACTTGCAGAACCGTGAGATGATAAACTTGTGTTGTTTTGAGCTGCTAAAAGCTTGTGGCCGGCTGCTAGGTCAGCAACAGAAAACTAATACAGGGAATAAGAGAAATCAAGGTGAAAGATATATTTAAAAAGATATTCAAGAATATATTTTGAAACAAGGGAAAGTCACAGATTAACAAGGCAAATAGAAGGGGAGCCACAGTCTTCATTAAGAAAAGGATGATTCTGAATATACGTAAAGGCTTCACAGAATTCATTCAAGAGAGTAAAGCATTAAGGATCCTGTTTTTCTGTCTTTTTTTTTTTTGATGTGGACCATTTTAAAAGTCTTTATTGAGGGCTTCCCTGGTGGCGCAGTGGTTAAGAATCCGCCCACCAGTGCAGGAGACAGGGGTTCCAGCCCTGGTCCGGGAAGATCCCACAAGCCACGGAGCAACCAAGCCCGTGCGCCACAACTACTGAGCCTGCGCTCTAGGGCCCACGAGCCACAACTACTGAGCCCACGAGCCACAACTACTGAGCCCGCATGCCACAGCTACTGAGCCCGCGTGCCACGGCTACTGAAGCCCACGTGACTAGAGCCCATGCTCCGCAACGAGAAGCCACTGCAATGAGAAGCCCACGCATCGCAACGAAGAATAGAACCCGCTCGTTTCAACTACAGGAGAGCCCATGTGCAGCGACGAAGACCCAATGCGGCCAAAAATAAATAAAATTAAATAAGTAAATAAATACTAAAAAAGTAAAATAAAGTCTTTATTGAATTTGTTACAATGTTGCCTCTGTTTTATGTTTTTTGACCACGAGGCATGTGGGATCCTAGCTCCCCGACCAGGGATCGACGCCCCACCCCCTGCGTGGGAAGACGAAGTCTTCACCGCTGGACCGCCGGGGAAGTCCCGAGGATCCTTTTCATTAGCTGCGCTTTTAACTGAGCGTGTGATTACCTGGCTGCTACCCCAGTTTCTAAAGCTAGATTTCTGTTTTGGATGCTATTCGACATTTCTGCTCTGGTCAACTTTCTAGTCCCCAAGGCTTCTGGCAGGAGCAGTGACTCCACTGTGCTCTTTGTAGGAAACTGGTACCCTGCTCCTGAATATCAGAGACTGATGGACTGTAGCCCAAAGACTGACCGTCCAGCTGCCAGCTGCTCTTCTATACCACCATTTCTGAGCCTCAGCTGCTTTATCCTGGTGAGCGCTCTGATTTTTTCCCCCAGTCCTGACTATTTGCCTGAACCACAACTAGAAAAGGTTCTACCCCTGAGGGAGCAGCCTCTCAATTAAGATATAGTTACTGAGGGCTTCCCCGGTGGCGCAGTGGTTGAGAGTCCGCCTGCCGATGCAGGGGACACGGGTTCGTGCCCCGGTCCGGGAAGAGCCCACATGCCGCGGAGTGGCTAGGCCCGTGAGCCATGGCCGATGAGCCTGCACGTCCGGAGCCTGTGCTCCGCAACGGGAGAGGCCACAACAGTGAGAGGCCCGCGTACCACGCCCCAGAAAAAACAAAAAAAAAACACAAAAATAACCAAAAAAACCTAGCAGGTACATTGTCCATAAACTGAAATGAAAAAAAAAATAAATAAAGATACAGTTACTGAGCCTCTCCTCTGTGTACAGTGACCATAAATCTAATCATTAACACTTTGCACAGCGAAGGGAGTGCCGTTAATAATCACACCAGGACCTCAGGCATAACCGGAACGGTCCTGGCAAACCAGTAATGGATGCTCAACCTGGCTATATTCCAAGTGCTATTCCAGGGGCTTGGACTAGAGCAGTGAATATCATATCGAGGTAAAAATCAATGCCTTCTTGGAGCTTACGTTGTACACAGTAGGAAAGACAGACGATACAACAATCAAGAAAGATAATCTAGAATGTTACATGATGACAGAGGGCTATGGGACAATGAAACCAGAGAAAAGTTAGGTATATATGTGTGCGTGCGGTGTCTGGAGGGTGCTAATTAAAATGTAGCAGTCAGGGTAAGCCTCCGTGAGAAGATGACTTCTAAGCAGAGATTTGTGGAAGATGAGGGAGGGTGCCTTGAGGAAATCTGGGGGAAGAGAATTCCAGGCAGAAGAGACAGCAAATGCAAGGGACCAGAGGAGGGTATGGGCTTGGTGTGTCCCAGGCCCAGCAAGAAGACCGGTGTGGTCCAAGTGGATGGAGCAAGGGGGGTGGAGAATAATAGAAGAGGCTGGAGAGGTAAGAGGCGGGCATGGGTCCGATCGAGGAGGGCTTTGGGGGCCATTGTGAAGACTCTGTCTTTCTTCTGAGTGAAATGAGAACCCAGGGGAACGTGCGAAGCCGCGGAGTGACATGATCTGATTCCGGTTTCAACAGGGTCCCTCGGCCTGCTGTGTGGGCACCAGGACAAAGGCAGTAAGACTAGTGTCTTATTCACTTGGATAACAAAGTAACAAACCTCATAAGCCCTCATAGGCCCTGGCACGTGTGGCCCCTCCCTCGGCCCCCACAAGCCATCAGCTCCCATTGGAGGCCCCCTCCTGCCAGTTCATCATGCTGTGAACAGAAAGCTACAGCTCTCTGACAAGTGGCAAGGCTCAGTATCAGACATGAACCAAAGTTACAAATACGTTTGTAAAATATACATTAAGAACAAACGTGGTTAACCACCCTGACAACTGATCCTCATGGGGGATACCTGCTCTTGAAATTAACATTTCCCTAGAATCGCCATGCAAAATATGTAAGCATCCCAGGGTATGTGCTAAGCCAAGCAGAAAACATAGTGACTGAATCTTTCTTTTGTTTCAGCGAGAAGGAGAAGCGTGACCTCTCATTCAGCCTCTCACACAGTGACAGAAGTTGCTCGAAGCCGCCCACAGCCAGGGGAAACACAAGAAACATAGCTATGAACACTAACTTAATTTGTTGTTGACAAGGAGGAAGATTTTTCCTGAAACGTGAAGTTCTGAGACAGAAGCGAAATTAAGATCTGTCAGGATCCTGCCGCCATCCCCTCCTGCACTGTGATGGAAATGGAGCCCTGGATGCTACCCTATCATGCAGGTGTGGAGAAATGATCCTCACTTCTCAGGCGAGAAGAGAAGAAAAAAAAAAAGCTAAACAAATTCAGGCAGAAAAGAAGTTAATAAACAATCATTTCAAACGTTTGGCTTGTATCCAATGCTCACAGCATTCCACATTTTCCGCTGTACTCATTTTCCTCACTGTTCTACATAATGACCACCATAGAATTCTCTGGTTTCCTGAACCGAGAGCCATGCGTCTGAGAAGCTTTATTTCAAAGGCAGCTTTTGTCTTTTGTCCTGCAGTCATTCAACTATAAAAATCATCCTGTCCTTTTTCTGTAGTAAGAACCTGCAACCTCTGGGCAGGGGGTATATGGGAAAAGTCTGTACCTTCCTCAATTTTTCTGCGAACCTAAAACTGCTCTAAAAAAATGGTCTTAAAAGAAAAATCCTCACACAATCCAAAAAGAAGACTATGCATCCACCAACTACAACTAAACCCTACAATATTTCCCTGGGCCTTTTCAATCAAAGAGTCACATTTTCTCCACACTTTCACATTCTGGGGCACAGAGTATCATGTTGATATTAAATTTCTACAAGGCACAGTAAAGGGTGTCAACCAAAAAAAATAATAATAATGCAGGAGGCTGCAGATAAGAAAAGTGTTTATCTGGGATCCTAAGAATTGCAATTTGGGAGATCCCCACATTCTTTAGCATCCCTAAAGAATGCTCTGGGGAAGAGAAAGAGTCAGGGGCTTATAGAGACAAAAAGCCACACGATGGTTGGTTAAAAGTTGCCTGGAGAGAGAGAACGGTGACTGACTCTGACTCGAGTCAGA
Source organism: Delphinus delphis (assembly GCF_949987515.2). NCBI lineage: Eukaryota > Metazoa > Chordata > Mammalia > Artiodactyla > Delphinidae > Delphinus > Delphinus delphis. Next base: position 95,145,873 of record NC_082704.1, read on the forward strand.
AAATATCTGTCCTTAAGGAACACAAGTTGTTTTAGGGTAAGGGTCCAATAATAGATAGACTGTCACGAGTTACTTTAGGGTCACGGTCAGATAAGTATCTTGAGTTTCTGGCCGGTGTTCTGGGAGGCTTCATCAGGTCCAAAGATCAGATTCCATCCAGGCTGAGACATGCATAAGTCACACTTCCTTAATGGCCTCCCAGCTCCATTTTAGAGAGCTCTCTTAGCAATAGTGACTCCATCTTGATTTTCATTTCACTTAAGGTCCTAGAAGTTGTTATCCATTTGGTTTAGAAGACCGTTTTGTGTGTGTGTGTGTGTGTGTGTGTGTGTGTGTGTGAGACCTAAGTAAATGATTCACAGGTTTTGATGTAAGGAGTGTTTCATTCATTTAACAAATATTTATTGAGTATATTCTTGTGGCGGGGCAGGCAATTAGCTTGAAGCATAATAACCTGATTGTTTGCTGATAGTGTCTATCATCTATCTATTGCTTGATCAATCATTATCAATCTATCTACTTTAGAGTGTGAAAGATGCTACAGAAAGGAGACAACGAAAGCGGAATAAGAAATTTCAGGAGTGTGTATAGATATGGACTTCATATTCAAAGGAGAGGACAGGACAGGGAACGCCTTACGGAGAAGGTGAATTTTATTTTTTCTTTCTTCTTCGCTGAAGTATAGTTGACTTACAATGTTTTGTTAGTTTCTGATGTACAGTAAAGTGATTCAGTTATACATAGACATTTTTAAACTATTCTTTTCCATTATAGTTTATCTCAGGATATTGAATATAGTTTCCCTGTAAATGTCAATTTTGAGAAAAACTGCTGAAAGGGGAAGAAGCAAGCAATATGGATGTTTGGAGGAAGAAGGCTCCAGGCAGGGGGACCAGTGCAGAGACCAGGGAATGACGGAATTGTCTGAGGAATGGTGAGAAGGCCAGCACGGCAGGAGCTCAGGGCAAGTGTGTGGGGACAGGGGCCCAAGACTAATGGTATAGATGTCAGAGCATGGACAGATACAGGTTTCATGGGGCCTGAATCTTGCACAGTTAAAAGAAAGAATTGGAAGGGACCTTCAAGATGGTGGAGGAGTAAGACATGGAGATCACCTTCCTCCCCACAAATACATCAAAAATACATCTATGTGTGGAACAGCTCCTACAGAACACCTACTGAATGTGGGCAGAAGACCTCAGACTTCCCAAAAGATGCCCACAGGTGACCTACACGCAGAGGCGGGGCTAATACAAAGCTGAACCCCAGGAGCTGTGCGAACAAAGACGAGAAAGGGAACTCTCTCCCAGCAGCCTCAGAAGTAGCGGATTAAATCTCTACAATCAACTTGATGTACCCTGCATCTGTGGAATACCTGAATAGACAATGAATCATCCCCAGATTGAGGCAGTAGACGTTGGGAGCAACTGCAGACTTGAAGTTTGCTTTCTGCATCTAATTTGTTTCTGGTTTTATGTTTATTGTATTTAGTATGTAGAGCTTATTATCATTGGTACATTTGTTTATTGCTTTTGTTGCTCTCTTCCTTTTATATATACTTTGTTTCCTTTTTCTCTTTTTGTGAGTATGTAAGTGTATGCTTCTTTGTGTGACTTTGTCTGTATAGCTTTGCTTTTACTATGTGCCCTAGGGTTCTGTATGTCCTTTTTTTTTTCTTAGTATAGATTTTAGTGCTTGTTATCATTGGTGGATTTCTTTTTTGGTTTGGTTGTTCACATCAACTATCTTTTTTGACCACAACGCTACGAGACAAGATATCAACTCCAGGAAAAATACAAACACATGGAGGCTAAAAAATACGCTACTGAATGACCAAGAGATCATGAAGAAATCAAAGAGGAAATCAAGAACTACCTAGAAACAAATGACAATGGAGACATGACGACCCAAAACCTATGGGTGCAGCAAAAGCAGTTCTAAGAGGGAAGTTTACAGCAATACAATCCTACCTTAAGAAACAGGAAACATCTCAAATGAACAACCTAACCTTGCACCTAAAGCAATTAGAAAAAGAAGAATAAAAAAACCCCAAATTTAGCAGAAGGAAAGAAATCATAAAGATCAGATCAGTAATCAGTGAAAAAGAAATGAAGGAAACGATAGCAAAGATCAATAAGACTAAAAGCTGGTTCTTTGAGAAGATACACAAAATTGATAAACCGTTAACCAGACTCAACAAGAGAAAAAGGGAGAAGACTCAAATCAATGGACTTAGAAATGAAAAAGGAGAAGTAACAACTGACACTGCAGAAATACAAAGGATCATGAGAGACTACTACAAGCAACTCTATGCCAATACAATGGACAACCTGGAAGAAATGGACAAATTCTTAGAAAAGCACAACCTTCTGAGACTGAACCAAGAAGAAACAGAAAATATAAACAAACCAATCACAAGGACTCAGATTGAAACTGTGATTAAAAATCTTCCAACAAACAGAAGCCCAGGACCGGAGGGCTTCACAGGCGAATTCTATGAAACATTTAGAGAAGAGCTAACACCTATCCTTCTCAAACTCTTCCAAAATATAGCAGAGGGAGGAACACTCCCAAACTCATTCTATGAGGCCACCATCACTCTGATACCTAAACGAGACAAAGGTGTCTCAAAGAAAGAAAACTACAGGCCAATATCACTGATGAACATAGATGCAAAACTCCTCAACAAAATACTAGCAAACAGAGTCCAGCAGCACATTAGAAGGATCATACACTATGGTCTAGTGGGGTTTATCCCAGGAATGCAAGGATTCTTCAATATATGCAAATCAATCAACGTGATACACCATATTAACAAATTGAAGGATAAAAACCATATGATCATCTCAATAGATGCAGACAAAGCTTTCGACAAAATGCAACACCCATTTATGATAAAAACCCTCCAGAAAGTAGGCGTAGAGGGAACTTTCCTCAACATAATAAAGGCCATATATGACAAACCCACAGCCAACATCGTTCTCAATGGTGAAAAACTGAAACCATTTCCACTAACATCAGGAACAAGACAAGGTTTCCCACACTCACCACTATTATTCAACATAGTTTTGGAATTTTTAGCCACAGCAATCAGAGAAGAAAAAGGAATAAAAGGAATCCAAATTGGAAAACAAGAAGTAAAGCTGTCACTGTTTGCAGAAGACATGATACTATACATAGAGAATCCTAAAGATGCTACCAGAAATCTACTAGAGCTAAACCATGAATTTGGTAAAGTAGCAGGATATAAAATTAATGCACAGAAATCTCCTGCATTCCTATACACAAATGCTGAAAAATCTGAAAGAGAATTTAAGGAAACACTCCCATTTACCACTGCAATGAAAAGAATAAAATACATAGGAATAAACCTACCTAAGTAGACAATAGGCATGTATGCAGAAAACTATAAGACTCTGATGAAAGAAATTAAAGATGATACAAGCAGATGGAGAGATACACTATGTTCTTGGATTGGAAGAATCAACACTGTGAAAATGGCTCTACTACCCAAGCAATCTACAGATTCAATGCAATCCCTATAAAACTATTAATGGCATTTTTCACAGAACTAGAACAAAAAAATTCCACAATTTGTATGGAAACACATAAGACCCCGAATAGGCAAAGCAATCTTGAAAAAGAAAAATGGAGCTGGAGGCATCAGGTTCCCTGAATTCAGACTATACTACAGAGCTACAGTAATCAAGACAGTATGGTACTGGCACAAAAACAGAAATATAGATCAATGGAACAGGATAGAAAGCCCAGAGATAAACCCATACACATATGGTCACCTTATCTTTGATAAAGAAGGCAAGAATATACAATGGAGAAAAGACAGCCTCTTCAATAAGTGGTGCTGGGAAAACTGGACAGCTGCATGTAAAAGAATGAAATGAGAACACTCCCTAACAGCATACACGACAATAAACTCTAAATGGATTAAAGACCTAAATGTAAGGCCAGACACTATCAAACTCTTAGAGGAAAATGTAGGCAGAACACTCTATGACATAAATCACAGCAGGATCCTTTCTGACCCGCCTCCTAGAGAAATGGAAATAAAAACACAAATAAACAAAGAGTATCTAATGAGACTTAAAAGCTTTTGCACAGTAAAGGGAACTATAAACAAGACGAAAAGACAACCCTCCGAATGGGAGAAAATATTTGCAAACGAAGCAACTGACAAAGGATTAATCTCCAAAATATACAAGCAACTCATGCAGCTCAATATCAAAAAAACAAACAACCCAGTCCAAAAATGGGCAGAAGACCTAAATAGACATTTCTCCAAAGAAGACATACAGATGGCCGACAAACGCAAGACGCCCAACATCACTAATCATTAGAGAAATGCAAATCAAAACCACAATGAGTTATCACCTCACACCAGTCAGAATGGCCATCATCAAAAAGTCTACAAATAATAAATGCTGGAGAGCATGTGGAGAAAAGGGAACCCTCTTGTACTGTTGGTGGGAATGTACATTGATACAGCCACTATGGAGAACAGTATGGAGGTTCCTTAAAAAACTAAAAACAGAAGTACCATATGACCCAGCAATCCCACTACTGGGCATATACCCTGAGAAAACCATAATTCAAAAAGAGTCATGTACCACAATGTTCACTGCAGCTCTATCTACAATAGCCAGGACATGGAAGCAACCTAAGTGTCCATCGACAGACGAATGGATAAAGAAGATGTGGCACATACATACAATGGAATATTACTCAGTTATAAAAAGAAACAAAATCGAATTCTTTGTAGTGAGGTGGGTGGACCTAGAGTCTGTCATACAGAGTGAAGTAAGTCAGAAAGAGAAAAACAAATACCGTATGCTAACACATATATATGGAATCTAAAAAAAAACCCAAAATGGTTCTGAAGAACCTAGGGGCAGGAGAGGAATAAAGACACAGATGGTGAGAATGGACTTGAGGACTCGGGGAGGGGGATGGGTAAGCTGTGACAAAGTGAGAGAGTGGCATGGACATATATACACTACCAATCGTAAAACAGATAGCTAGTGGGAAGCAACCGTATAGCACAGGGAGATCAGCTCGGTGCTTTGTGACCACCTAGAGGGGTGGGATAGGGAGGGTGGGAGCGAGGCAGACGCAAGAGGGAGGAGATATGGGGCTATATGTATATGTAGAGCTGATTCACTTTGTTATAAAGCAGAAACTAACACACCATTGTAAAGCAATCATACTCCAATAAAAGTATTAGAAAAAAAAAGACTTCAAAGGCACAAATACAAGATGAGGCACGAAATCAAAGATTTATGTAGAATGACAAAGGAAACTGCAGTATATTACCACCCCTAAAATCCGACAAACAGCACACACACTGAGAATCCTGAAGTATGGGGTGGCGTTTACGGCTGCACTTTCATGTATGTTCCAGATAGGAGAGAACTTCTGTTCGACAAGCACTGATGTGAGTAAACCACTCTGCCTACAATTTTATATGCTAGTGCTTAGAAGAGTTTCCCATGGTCTAGCTTCTGGCACCATGCATTCCGATAATTGTTTCTCTGCCAGTCCGTCCCTTCTTCCCGGTGCCAGGAGCCAGAGCACGTGGTTATGTTACCAAACAGCCTTTGGCCTTGCATCCTCATGTCCTAACACAGGTGAGTCAGCACAGCGGACATGAGGAGAATTTCTGGAAGCCATTTCGTACGTGGGAAAGCTAGCAGTAGCTTACCTATAGGTAGGACTGTGAACCACTGAAATACAGCGCAGAAGTCCAAACTAAATATATCCTCAACTCAGTATCCTCGTGGCTAGATTCCAAACACCCACCTGGTTACTCTAACGACAAACCCCCTCTAGGGCAAAGACCCAAGTGCTTGTGGTGGGGGCCAGGGAGCTCACGCATAACACTCTGTAGGGTACGGTACAGATGCTGGTAAATGCAATAGACAGCCTTTGATAGTTTCGAGTATAGGAGGGACATGATCTGACGTACTGAATTTTATCACTTTTTCCCTACGTTTTATCCCTGGGGTTATCGGGATTATCCTTGTAGAAATTGTATTAGAATACTTGTCTGGCAAGTGGCAGTTCAGGCATAGTTGTCATTGCCTGCACAGAGGAACCTGTTCAGGAAAGTTCTCATTTTCCTCCCTTTAGGCGAGTTCTGTGCATTATCCGTACTACCCATGTTGAGTCTAATTGCTTTTTCAAGTGCCTTCCAAAAGATTATATGATGATTTGGTACTGGAACAAAAAGTTAAGGTGCAACAGAAAGTCAGGGAAACACAGCAGCAGCGTAAAAATTGGATACTAGTGAAATGAATGTTCATCGTTGGAGGAATGACTGAAAGTCCATAACTTCCTGCAAAACAATTACCAAATAAGTGCTTTAAAAATGTATCAATGAGTAGATGGACTTGGGTTTTCTTTTGTTCATGATATACATCCGAAAGGATTGCCTACCATTCCATCAAGCAATGAATGAATCTGCATGCAGTAAAAAGTGTCAAGTATCCTGGAATTGTGAAGTATCTTCAAAGCAGACAGATTCTGGTGAGACTAAGTGATGGTTTGCACAAGATTATTATTAAGGCAAAGCGTCATAGTTTACTTCATGGCAATGTCCCTTTACTTACTTATACATAAAATAAGGCTGCTTCCTACAATTGATGGCATCTTAGATTCAATAACATATGGTAAGTTTAATAAGATCACTCTCACTGCTTAGTTTTAAATAGACCCTAATGGGGCAAGGTTAGAAGCAGGGAGGCCATTTACCAGATGATTATGGTGATCCAGGTATCTTGGAGGGGGTGGTAACAGTACAGGTAGCGAGAAGTGGTCAGACTATGGATGTGTTTTGAAGGTAAAGCAAATAGGATTGGATATAGGGTATGAAGGAAAGAAACATGAGAAAGGATTACTTCAAGGCTTTTGATTTCAGCAACTGGAGAAATGACAGAGATGCGCCCGGCAGAGACGGGCGCATGGAACTTGGTAGAGGAGATAGTAGGGACAACATCAGAAGTTCACTCTTGAGCAACGTATGTCTGAGATGTCTGTTAACAGACGGGAAGGCAGAATGCGTGGGTCCAGGTGCTGGCAGGACAGTAGGTGAGGTGACGGAGTCTGTGATGCCCTCCTCTGATTCCTACCACTTTCTCGGTACGGTAAGAAGCAGGTCACTAGCTGGTTGTAGGGGTCGGGGATCAAGTGTTAGAAGCTTGAAGAGAGATAATAAAGTATGAAATAGTCATCTAGGATTTTGCTACTCGAGGGTCACCAGCGTTGTACCTTACCTGGAGGCCTGTTAGAAACACAGGCTCTCATACTCAATGGCAAGATCAGAAAGTGTATTTATCAAGACCCCCGGTGATTGACAGCACACTCAAGTCTGAGATATACTTCCGGGAGAGTGACTAGATTGGGGAAGAACAGTCTGATGGCCCAGCTGCACTAAGGGCCCACGTGAGGTTTGCAGTATGAATTTCAAGAGACACCCGTCTGCGTGGCGGTGAGTTTTACTCCAGCCAAAGGCACTAGCAGGGTACAGCTGCAGGGCAGGCAGAGAGCTGGCTGTGACTAGGGTTCTGGTTGTTTCAAGGAAGTAAGTTTGAATGAGACTGAGTCCAGGGAGTCAAGTATATGAGGAAATAAAATAGATATAGGCATGGTGGGGACACAATTTTTTTTTTTTTTTTTACTGATACAACTGAATTTTTCCTGATAGAAATCAATATTTTTTACATAATATGAAGCATTTAGAGAACCCTGATTTACATGAGATTAGCTACAGCACTACTTCACCCAGGGGTATTTATTTTTAGTGGGTGTTTTGTGAAAGTTGACATATTAGTAAGATGCAGAAAAATGAATGCTTAATGGTATAACGTGAGGAGCTCTGGTCAGTTGGGACTAAGGAACTTCCTGGTGTATACTGAAATTGCATCTCAAATTTAACAGAGTCCTTCACTGAGGTAGTGTCTTGATGTCTGTCACAGAATCCTTAGCAGATTAATTCTCGAGGTAGAATTTCAAGCATGAATCTTGCCAGTGAAAAGTTTTGTCTCCAAAACTTTTAGGGCCTGCCTGTATGAGGCAATGTTATGAAATGAGCCCCCAGGGCTTGGGAGCATCCCCGGGGTTCCTGCAGCAACACTCAAAATGAGACTGAGACACCGGACAAAGGTCATGACTCCCGTTCTTCCTTTGACCGTCCATTCAGCAGCCTCTGAGCCACGGGCACAGTGGAAACGTCTAAATTAATAGGACCACAGGGTCAAGCATTGTAGAGTAGAAAGAGACTCTACAGATCTTCAGTTTCAATGTCTCCTCCAGTCTAGAGACACATGTTCATCCACCTGTGTGTACATTTCCATTATTGGGGAAGACATTCTTGCCCAAGTCAGCTAATTCCATAGCTGGGCTGCCCTCATTCCTTTTTTATATTGTCTCCGTATCTGTCTCCTAAAGCTGCCTCCATGGTCTCAGTTCTGCCAAATGGAGCAAAAGAGAATCTCCCAGACTCATTTCAAAATGTTCAAAACCTCATTTCAAAAATGATAAGGCTGGGCTTCCCTGGTGGCGCAGTGGTCGAGAGTCCGCCTGCCGATGCAGGGGACACAGGTTCGTGCGCCGGTCTGGGAAGATCCCACGTGCCGCGGAGCGGCTGGGCCCGTGAGCCGTGGCCGCGGAGCCTGCGCGTCCGGAGCCTGTGCTCCGCAACGGGAGAGGCCACAGCAGTGAGAGGCCCGCGTACCGCAAAGAAAAAAAAAAAGGTAAAGCTGCTCGTACATGTGTCACTCTAGCAGCCCACACTACCTACTGCACATCTTTTATATATTCATCCATGTATTAGAATAAAAGCCTTAGAAGTGCATACATTTTCCAAATGATGTTTGGTCATTTCAGAATACCATGGGAGTTCTACATCCATTGATCTGGACATGACACGCTCATTAATTTAGAATAAGTTTCAATTAGTTTTTCCAATGGCTCAGTTAACACTGTTAATTGATATTGAGCAGCAAACCCCCTGGGGGTTTTCACATTAACTGCTGTCAAGCTGGGTCTCCTCCAGCCAGTACTCGGAATTGATCTTTTGGACTTTAAGGCAAAGCTCTTGTTTTCCCTTCATAGGCTTCACCTTGCTGGTTTCACCCCATCATTCTATCCTGTAGGGTTCCTTAATACTAGCGATGGTAGTATCTGAGATTTCCACCAACTGTCCTCTGCAGACACAAGAACATAGCAGTCCTGAGACTGCTACCCTCAGAAAGGCCTGTTTGCAAACTTGGCCCTTGGCTGGTGTCTGGGAGCTTCGATTTCGGCGGGGGGGGGGGGGGGGGGGGGTACTTAATACTCCCTAATTGATACGAATTTTTACTGTGCCTGGACCGAATACAAACATCGTCTTTTATTCTGACACCTACTTTCCTTCTGGAAGTCTGGACTTCTGCTACATGATAGGCAGAGGGTGCCTATGTGACCAGCCTCCAGTAAAAAACAAAAAACAACCCTAAACTGAGTCTCAAAGGGCTTCCCTGGGCAAAAGCATTGCACACATGATGCTGCATTTTAATTTCTGGGGGAAGAGGATGTTGTGTGTGGCCCCTCATGGGAGGCGTACACATGGATTCCTCCAGACTCCGCCTGTGTTTGTCCCCGTAGGATCTGGCTCTGTATCCTTACGACATGGCTGTGATAAATCTCAGCCCCGACTGCAACTATATGCTGATTCCCAAGAATCCTCTTCCAAGAATCCTAGTGAATCTCTGAACCTGGGTGCAACACTGAGGACCCGGGACGTACCTCCCGACTCTGAACTACTTGCAGATCTAAATTGCCTGATTCCTACTATCAAGCAGGGGTGGGAGCTCAAGCCTGACTATGACAGTCCATCCTTTACAAGCTTAAGTCTGTGTCTTCACTCATCGGGGGTGACATATGACACCGAACGTTGGATGATGGTGTCCACCATTCAATAAAGCAGTGCTTCCCAAATGTGTTCTGACAGCTCTCATCCTACAAGACTCTCCTTGAATAAAAGGGCCCCGCGTCAAGTATTTTTGGGATTTCTCTCAGTGCAATAGATTCCCCTTTGTCTTTTCCAGTACCACACAGCAGGGTCCACAACTGACACACTCCCTGAGCATAGAAGATGTAGCTTCCCTTTCTATGACTTGAAAATACACAACAGAAATGCATATAATGATATAAAAATTACTCATCTAACTCCCACCTAGATATATTAGATGTTAACATTCTGTCACACTTGCTCCCGTTCTTTTTTTAAAAGTAATCAAGTATTTTTGCACCAGAAGTTTCTTTTGTATGCCGCTTCAATGGCATCCTCCAAGCCCCTTCCTAACAAGAGGCAAATATTACCTTGGGGGTGTACGTTATGTTTCCTGTCCACGTTCTCACACTTTTACCATCTATGTATGTGGAATTGTTTTAAATGTGTTTGATCCTTACAGAAGTATTATTGTGTTATAATGTGACTATTTCCTGTTGCTTTTTCGAGGGTTTATTTCTCCATGTAGATGCATGCAGCCTCGGCTTATATATTTTCACCGATCTATACCATGTACTGTTATAACTACACCAACCACTTTCTTAAAATGCCTCTTCCCAAACTAACCTTATACTTAATACGTTAGAGTCTCTGGGGATGGGTACCAGCCATCAGTATTTTTTCGAGTCCCCTTGGTGACTCTAGCGTGCTGTGGGGTTTGCAGATCAGTGCCTTAGCCTAGAACTTAACATTTTACACAAAAGATTTAAGGGGGTGTCATTCTTTTATGAAAAAAACAGGGATATGTCACAGAGTAGAATGCAAAATTCACAGAGCAGTCAAGTACCTAGGCCAAGGTCATACAATTGATGAATGGTAGATACAGGATTCACACATGCAGCCCATGGTGGCCTGCTCTCCTCTGCTATCAGGAGTAGTTAGTTTGAAAAGAGTAAGCAGCATTGCTCTGGTCCAACAGTTCTAAAAGGGTGGTCCCCACACCTGCATCATCAGCATTACCTGGAAACTTGCTAAAAATGCAGATTATTGGGCCTCACCTCAGACCTTCTGAATCAGAGACTTTCAGGGTGAGGACTTGTGATCTGTGTTTTAACAATCCCTCCAGGTGATAGAGATGCACACTGAAGTTGCAGGACCACTTTTAGACTCCTAACGTTAAAACTTTCTATCCATTTTACATTTACTTTCAATTTCAGTGAATATGATAACTTCCCTGTCTCTCCCTTCCCTTTTTACCAATTGTAGACATGCTTTCATCTTATTTTTTCTATTCTTTTCTCTTTCTTTTTCTCACTAGAGATGCTTTTAGTATTCATCTTAGTTGAGGACTTTTACTACATGACAGCTATGGCCATACTTAAAATGTTTACAGAGTCATAGGAAAAAGATCTGGGTTGCCAAAATAAGACACACCTCTTTTGAACGAGGAAGGCCCTGAGCCTGTTAAGTGCTGAAATCTTTCTATGAGACCAAAACTACCTTTACATCTTACACAATCACCTCACTTTTCAAAAGGTGTTAAATAGTTTTTAGGGGTTAGAAAAGGTGATCTTATATAACAATCAAACTATGGTAATTAATTCTTCTACAATATGCTGATGCTTGTGAATGTTGCTTCAGTGTTGTTGTTTTTTAATATTATGTCAAAGTGCTAGGAAGAAGGCTTGAATGATTATTTGAGCTTCTTTATAAATGTGTATGGAGTAAGTTTTCTTTTCGAGCAATTCTATATGACGATTGGTCACACGGTTCATAGTCTTTGTTTGCAGCATAGCTGACAAACTGAACAAGTGAGCATTCCGCAGGCTCAGCGGACACAGAAAACCCCTGGCTCCTGTGATAGCAGCAATCTGGAAGCATTCTGCATATTGTTAGCTGTAAATACACTGCTCAAGATGAGGAGAAAGGACACACCGGGGAACAAAGGCAGCCATGGGAAACTTGTGACACACTCGTTCATTTCAACCCTACCCTTTCATATTTTCCTCATGCAACTCTCTCTTCTCACGACTTTTTTTCCTTTCTTTTTTCCCCAAATTTTTAATAGCCACTTCAAGTTCCCATCTCATGAGCTGTTTGTTCACATACATTTCTCTCTTTTTTTTTAACACCTTTATGGGAGTATAATTGCTTTACAATGGTGTGTTAGTTTCTGCTGTATAACAAAGTGAATCAGCTATACATATACATATATCCCCATATCTCCTCCCTCTTGCGTCTCCCTCCCACCCTCCCTACCCCACCCCTCTAGGTGGTCACAAAGCACCGAGCTGATCTCCCTGTGCTATGTGGCTGCTTCCCACTAGCTATCTACCTTACATTTGGTAGTGTATATATGTCCATGCCACTCTCTCACTTCGTCCCAGCTTACCCTTCCCCCCTCCCCGTGTCCTCAAGTCCATTCTCTACATCTGCGTCTTTATTCCTGTCCTGCCCCTAGGTTCTTCAGAACCGTTTCTTCTCATGACTTTATGCATCCTCTTTCCTGAGGTTTCTCACATTGCCTTCTCCACCCTACTCACTCCCTGCACCCAGTCCCGAATCCCCCCGAATCTGGCCCCCTTCTGTGGCCTTGGATAAGTTATTTCGCCTCTCAGAAACTCCATTCGCTCATCTTTCAAATATAAATAAAGCATTTAACACATAATTTCTGGTACATGGTAGACAGTCAATGAATGCTAATTCTCCACTTCTATCATTATTATTTCTGTTATGAATGGCAGAATTTCAGCTGTTTTATGGTAGACTTGTCTGAGGCTTTCCTACAGCCCTCCAATGATACCATGTGGGCAAACGTCATGTAGGCTGGCCCCATGTGGCATTCCAAGGATGGGCCCGTGGAAGCGGTCTGCCCCTTGGTGTAGGCAATGAGTACAGCCAACAGTAGGGTTCACTGACTACAGACAATTTCAAGAATAATAAAAAATAAACCTGACTAAAATCTGTCTGCATTTTATTATCACTAGGCACAGCAAAACAGTGCAAGTCATAAGCCTTCCCATGTGGGCAGACACTCCCACTGCCTGGTCATTGTACGCCACTGGGCTGGCTCTGAGACATGATATTACCTTCTTTCCAAAACAACTGGAAAATACCCTGTGGGATTTTGATAGTAAATGGAGCTCACTTCGAGTGCAGAAACAAGGGTCATATCAACTTAATTTTGGCTGAGCATTAAAGGTTTGGGTAACTAGTAATGGTTTTACCCATTTGTTTTTAAAAAACTAGTACCCCAATTTTTTTCTGTGAAAATATCACAAAGTCCATAAGTAACTATTATTGGAACACAGTCACACACATATATTGTCTGTGGCTACATCTGTACTATCATGAGAGAATTTACTACTCGCGACAGAGATCATGTGGCCTGCAAGCCTAAAATATTTACTCTCTGAACCTTTACAGAAAAATTTTGCTGGCCCCTGATCTAGAGCAAAATATATATTGAATCATTGATGCCATTCTTAATTTAATTTTTAAAAATAATTGTTATTCTTTTTTTTTGCTAAGTGTTTTAATTATTTGCTGTTTTAGCCTAAGTTTTTTTTTTTTTTTTTTGACCGCATCACGCAGCATGTGGGATCTTAGTTCTCCGATCAGGGATCAAACGTGCACCCCCTGCAGGGGGAGCATGGAGTCTTAACCACTGGACCGCCAGGGAAGTCCCATTCTTAATTTTAAAGAAAGATTATATATGTTCATATACAAAATAAGTTTTAAAGTAAAAATGACTATTTAGACCTTTTTGGGACCCTGATTTTTTTAATCTGCCTATTGATTTTAAGATTCTAGGGGTCAGAAATTCCTGAGGCATAGCATCATGTCTTAGAGTCACTACATACTGTAAAATGTCCCCATATGATGATTCCATATTCAGAGATTCCACATGACTCCGAAACGAGAAAGTTACATGTGAGGTAAAGGCACCCTGAACGTGATAAAGACAGACTAGTTTTCTTCTCCATTGAAATGGCTAAGTAATTTAACTGGAGGTCGCACAAAGGTGGCTTGGCCAGGAGACGTGTTTTGTATGTCCTTCATAAAATTTTTAAAATGTTTTAAATGGAATGCCTTTATATGGGGCGTGCGCTTGCTACTTTACCACAGTCCTCAACATTCCTTGGTAAACCCTTGACCCATTTCACACATTTAAATGACCTCCCTGACCCAGGTGGGCGGTGGAGTTTGCAACCCTTGAAGGAAAAGCAAAATGTTCCCTGATGTTACCATAGTCTACATGTTACTAAAACACTTCTGCGAAAATTATTAGTTCTCATCAATGAGACTATTATTTTATGAGCCAACAGAAATCCCTATATTTTGCTATTATTAACATATGAGGGCTGTACACCGGAAACTAACATAGCCTTGTAAATCAACTATACTCCAAAAAAGATTTAAATATATATATATATGTATATGTATATATATATATATATGAGGGGCAATGTTAGCATTGACATTAAATTAGGGAGTAAGAATATTTGATTTGTTGCAGAGAATGGGTATGAATTGGCAACGAAAGGAGTTTTCACTTGCTTCTTCCCACCTACTCCCCTCCTTCACCACAGTTCTTCATCCTCTAACCATCTTACGTTAATTCACCCAAGAAGTGCTCATGTCAAATACACTCGAGTTTGTATTTTCTTAAATTTAGATTTCCCAGATTTCAGAATTTGAGACTATGACTCTCTGATATAATATTTCCCTTTGATGGAATTAAAAATAAAGTTTTAAATCTTTTACATAAGCATTTTTATGTGTAGCAACCAAACATCAATATGCCTTCCTAAAGTAAACTAAGGATGAGATTTTTCAAAATGTAAAATCTCATTTCTTTCATGGATTTTACACTTTAAGTTTACCATTAACAGGTAAGAGAGAGAAGCAACAAGGTCCTGATGTATAGCACACGGAACTATATTCAATATCCTGTGATTAAACCGTAATGGAAATGAATATGAAAAGGAATGTGTATATATATGTATAACTGAATCACTTTGCTGTACACCAGAAACTAACACAACATTGTAAGTCAACTGCACTTCAAGGAAAGAAAACCAGGTAATAGAGCACAGCGAATTTAAAAACAGTACTATATTGAACTCAAGCCACCAAAATTTGCCTGTCTTCCATATGGGGGATCAAAGATATAAGAAACTGCTTCTATAATCGCATTCAAATACATAAGAAACTGCTTCTATAATCACATTCGAATACGTACATAAGACAAAATGTGATAAACCGCTATACCGTAAATACAAATAAAGTACAATGGGAAAACAGGAGATTGAGAGATTATGAACAGGAAGGAAGAGCAGAATAAACAATAATTAAAGTTTCCCCAAACCCAAATACATGCTGTCTACAAGAAATTCACTTCAAATATAATGATATAGGTAGGTTAAAAATAAAAGGATGCAACATGATGTATCATACAAACACCATTCAAAAGAAAGCAGAGGTGACCTACTGATATCAGATAAAGTAGACTTCAGGGGAAAAAACATCACCGGGGATAAAGTGGGACATTATATAATGATAAAAAGATGAGTCTACCAGGAGCATGTAGCAATCCCACATACATGTACACCCCAAACAACAGAGCTGCAAAACACACAAAACCAAAACTGACATGACTGAAAGAGAAATAGGCAAATCCACATCATAGCTGACAATTTCAACACCTCTCTTTCAGTAACTGATGGAACTACCAGATAAAAAGTCAGCAAGTGTATGAAAGAACCGAACAACATCAACAAATGGGATCCACCTGACATCTACAGAACATTCTACCCAACAACAACAGAATACCCATTCCTCTCAAGCACACAGGGAATACTCACTAAGACAGGCCACATCCTGGGTCATAAATAAAACATGAACACATTTTAAAGAATTAAAATCTCTGATCGTAATGGAATTAAACTGGAAATCATTAACAGAAAGGAAAATCTCCAATCTTTTGGAAATTAAACACCACACTTCTGAACAATCCAGTGAAAGAGGAAGTCTCGAGAGAAATTTTAGAAAATGTATTTATGACACGTATTTATGCAGAGGGAAATGAAAAATGTAAGTGCATTCCATCTCTCCCAGGCTTGCCTCCTTCCTTGCTAACTCTTTCCAATGATTACATGGGCACAGTTTTGAATGTGTGCATGAAACCACCTGAATTGATTTGTCCAAATCACTGAAGCAACAAATTCCTTACATTTGCAAAACTGACCCAGGTAAAGATACACACGTTATTCAGCCCTGGCCCTGATGCGTAGGATGGATGGGGATTCACAGAGAGAGCATGAGAAATGGAAAGAAGAAAGCATACTGTCCAGATCTCTAGGGGAGTATCACTAGTCATGGAATTACAGGCAGTAAAATATGGAGACAAAGTGCAGAGACATTAAAGCATCCCGACTTAAACCCCCTCGCAGATTCTGAGCATGTCTTAGTCATATTCGCCAAAATTTACTGAGGACTAAGAGGAAGTGAGGGAGAAGAAGGGACGGATTAGGCACTTCCTCTGAGTATTCAACAATCATTTACTAAGCTCCTACCAAACACTGTGGTAAGTGCTGGAGAGGCCAAAAAAGAAACAGCAAACATATCCTTCACAAGCTTTACGGCCTAACTGAATTAAACGGTAGGGGAGAGGAAATAGAGATGGTGGTAATCCACTATACAATCTACCAAAATTAATCCCAATTCCTTCTGAAACGATTATGGTTATAAAATTTTTAATCTGGCAAGTCCCAAGCATGAAGCTAACAGCAGGGATTGAAAATAAAGTTGATGGCTTCCCTGGTGGTGCAGTGGTTAAGAATCTGCCTGCCAATGCAGGGGACACAGGTTCGAGCCCTGGTCCGGGAAGATCCCACATGCCGTGGAGCAACTAAGCCCGTGCGCCACAACTACTGAGCCTGCGCTCTAGAGCCCGCGAGCCACAACCAGAGAAAGCCTGCGTGCAGCAACGAAGACCCAACACAGCCAAAAATAAATAAATAAATAAAAGTGAAGTTCCGTATATACACTACCAAATGTAAAATAGATAGCTAATGGGAAGCAGCCGCATAGCACAGGGAGATCAGCTCGGTGCTTTGTGTCCACCTAGAAGGGTGGGATGGGGGAGGTGGGAGGGAGGCTTAAGAGGGAGGAGATATGGGGATATATGTATACATAGAGCTGATTCACTCTGTTATATAGCAGAAACTAACACACCATTGTAAAGCAATTATATACCAAGAAAGATGTTTATATATAAATAAATAAAGTTTCCTTAAAAAAAGAAAATGAAGTTGAGGACTTAAAAGGGAGTGAAAGTTGGTTTTATGAAATATCAATAAAAGTTACAATTATTTGTTACATGTGTGATGATTAAGTGGAATAAGATGCAGAACTTTTCCTTACTGTTCTTGTATCCCATGTATATTTCTGGCCATATGTAACTTTTACTAAGAGTCAACAATTAATGATGTTAAAATGATTCCACACTTTTTGTTTTTCTTCCCTTTCCCAGTTTACAAGTACAGAAGCTAAGTAAATCATGTATTGCTGTTTAGAATTATTCACATCTGTAGTAGTAACTAGGTCTCTTGAGATAGAAATAAGTGTATTAAGATATTGCCAAATATAGGACTTCTTCACTCGAGATTCTATTCCAAGACATTAAGAGTTAAAAGAAACTTGGAACCAGCTAACTGAAGCTATCACCTGGCCCTAATTTTAAGAGTGCTCATCTTGTAGACACTTGCATGCTCACTGTGATAAAAGAAATTGTTCAGATTCACGCATATTTAAATTCTGTATAGTATGATCCTGTGTTTTTATTAAAGAATAAAGTATCTCAAATTTAAGTTAATTTTGGGCTATCATTTTACTATAGCTTCAAATGCTGAATACAGTTTATCACACGAGTATTACACACAGGACTGCCAGGTGACCACTTGATCAAAGGTTATCTACCAGGATCTTTTAGTGCAGGCATTATACATAACTATTATCCTCCTGAGGAGGGTCTTGTTACGTGTCTGGCACCAGCCCACCTTCTTTGAGAGGCAGTTCCTGGCTTGATATTGGGCACTGGCTGGCACAGAGAGACTTGCTGGCTAACTCCTAGTAGGCTTCAGATCTTATCTTAAATTTTCTTTCTCTGGTTAGTTCCAGATGGCCTCCTTCACGTGTCTGATTGTTGGCTCTCTGTCAGGAGAGGCAGGGGATGACTTGGCCATGTGTCCCTCATCATCCAGCAGGCTAGTCTGGGCCTGTTGCATGGTGGTGATTACAGGGTTCCCAAGAGCAGCAAAAGAGGGCAAGCACTTTTCAAGTCTCCGTTTATGTCACATTTGCTATTGCCCCATTAACCAAAGTAAGTCACGCGGGCAAGCACAGAGCCAGTGTGGGAGGGAAGTGCTCATGGGTATGGACAGTGGGAGGATATTACTGCAGTCTTTTTTACAAACACAGGTGTACCTCGAAGATGCTGCAGGTTCAGTTCCAGACCTCTGCAATAAAGCCAATATTGCAATAAAGTCAGTCACACACATTTTTTGGTTTCCTCATGCATACGAAGGTTATGTTTACACTATGCTGGAGTCTATTAAGTATGCAACAGCATTGTGCTTTGGAAAAATGGGCCCTAGATAGTTAAGACGCGCCTCTCAGGAAGAATAGACCTAAACAGACATTTCTCCAAAGAAGACATACAGATGGCCAACAGGCACATGAAAAGATGCTCAACATCACTAATTATTAGAGAAATGCAAATCAAAACCACAATGAGGTATCACCTCACACCAGTTAGAATGGCCATCATTAAAAAATCTACAAACAATAAATACTGGAGAGGGTGTGGAGAAAAGTGAACCCTGTTGCACTGTGGGTGGGAATGTAAAGTGGTGCAGCCACTATGGAAAACAGTATAGAGGTTCCTCAAAAAAACTGAAAATAGAGTTGCCATATGATCCAGCAATCCCACTCCTGGGCATATATCCAGACAAAACTCTAATTTGAAAAGATACATGCACCCAATGTTCGGAGCAGCACTATTTACAATAGCCAAGACAGAGAAGCAAAATACATGTTCATCAACAGAGGAGTGGATAAAGAAGATGTGGTATGTGTGTATGTATGTGTGTATGTATATATATACAAACACACACACAATGGAACACTACTCAGCCACAAAAAAGAATGAAATAATGCCATTTGCAGCAACATGGATGGACCTAGAGATTATCACGTGAAGGAAGTCAGACAAAGAAAGACAACTATCATATGATATCACTTATACGTGGAATCTACAAAAATGATACAAATGAACTTATTTACAAAACAGAAATAGACTCACAGATATGGAAAACAAACTTATGGTTACCAAAGGGGATGGGGGGGTGGGGGTGGGCAGGATAAATTAGGAGGTTGGGATTAAAATACATATACTACTATGTATCAAATAGATAACGAACAAGGACCGACTGTACAGCACAGGGAACTATACTCAATATCTTGTAATAACCTAGAAGGGAAAAGAATCTGAACAAGAATATGTATATGTGTGTATATATATATATATATGAATAACTGAATCACTTTACTGTACACTTGAAACTAACACAACATTGTAAATTAACTATACTTCAATTAAAAATGGTTTAAAAAGTTTAAAAAGGAACATATAAAGACATTTTCAATGGCAAACAAGGCTTACTATTTCTGATGTAGACCAAATATGTAATGTTGTTCTATAACAAGTGTATATCCCACTGGTAATCCATTTGGATTTATGGAATACTCATTTGGCATAGAATTTGATAATGAGAAAAACCTCAAGTGAATTTCAATGCACTTGCTTCAGTAAAATTACTGCCACCTCATGGAATGTCCCTATTACTGTCGGAAGCCTTTTACGCCCTGGTACATCAAAAATATAATGCAAAACATAGAAAGATTGAAAACAGAAGATGATTATTTTCCCTGTTTGCCAGAATTCTACCGTAGCAGAAATCAAATCTGCTCACTGAACTGAATGTTCGGGAGGAAATAAATGTCCCTGTCTGAAGGTGTTCAGCGTTTGGTGTTGTCAAACGATAAACTGAGGTATATTAAAAATTTTAAGAGCTTATCCGAGCAAACATTGATTCCAATGGCACAGTGCCAAACCGGAAGTTGTTAGGGGTGCTCTGCTGAAAGATTATACAGAGAAGTGTGGAAGCAAAGAAAGGAAATGCTTCGATGGGTTACAGCTTAAAGCCTAGTTGGCCTGTTGTGATTGGTTGCCCTTAGGTTTCAATTTAGTAGCCTTGAGGCATATGCAGGCTTAGACTTCAGTTCACTTTCACAGTGGCCTCCGAGCCACCTCAGCCCAGGGGCCTCCTTGTTTAATTTACTGTCCCCGCCAGGCCTTCTCCGGCTGGGCTTCTACACTGACAGGCAAGGACAGCAGCACCACTACTGAGGCTGCTTGCAAACAACTTTCTAGGACTCATGCTCTTTGGGCCTGACTTCTTTCTGCTAATGAGGTAGTGATGTTATGATTAAGAAGCTCCACTTCTAGCGTAACCTCACCACTCAGAGAGAAGGCCAAGAGAATAATAAGGAAAACTCAGCAGTGTTTGGAAAACTTAAAATCACCAGGAGAATTGTCCCTGGGTCCTCTGCCATACTAGAAGAACCTTCCCTTTGTTGTCATGAAAGTCACGGGGAGCGCAGATTTGCTTGTCTAGGGTAACTAGGAAGTTACGTGAGCGAGGACTCCACAAGTCTAACATGAAACACTTCGTGAGCTAGCAGCCCTGTAAAATCTCCAGATTTACTCACAGTCTGAAGAAGAATCAGATACATTTGGCTGCCAAAACCAACACTGTGGCACAAGGAATTGCCCATGTTCAAACAAAGATCCATGATGGCATCATTATCCACAAGTTTTTGCTTTTCTTCTAAAGGCCTGAAGATTAAGGCACCACAGATGAACTGCACAATGTAGCAAGCACTGTCCACCCCATGAGTGTGATCAGGTACAAGGAGCAAAGACCACAGAGACTGAGAATAGAGGACTTCTGATTGGGAGGGGGGCAGGGGAGTGTGCGTCGGGGAGCAAGAAACTCTGGCTTAGGGCACTGGGAGATACATGGAAAGTGACACAGCAGTCAAAGACAGACGGATTTCTTGCGACTCCTCCAAGTCTGGCTCCTTAGCCAAGTCAGGAAGATGTCATCCTCTCCCGTTCTCTCCACTTCCAGTTTTCATCCTACTCTTGGTTCCGTGGCCTTGAATGCAAACAAGTAATGTCAATATCAGTTTTTTGGTGTACCTGGTGATAATGTACTTATTCAAAATAATAAAGGACATTATAAGTGTCAAATCACTCACAAACTTTTGATTTGTGTCTAACTAGGAATGAATCTGTCTTTGGGATATGATGACGTGTGGTTCGAAGCTTAGTCATGAGGACAGACAGGAGTTCTATTCTGAAGATACGTGGAGAAAAGTGAGGACCCTTGTGCTGGAGAATACCGGAAATATTAGAAATGAAGATGAAAATGCCAAGCTAGTTGAAAACTAGAAGTTAATTCCTTCTGGAAAAATAAAGGTAATTGACGAGGTTTATTTAAAGTTGAGAGGCAGTAACATTCTTTTTTTAAATTATTTTTTATTTTTCGGCCACGCCACACAGCATGCAGGACCCTAGTTCCCCAACCGGGGAGCGAACCCGCGCCCCCTGCATTGGAAGGGCGGAGTCTTAACCACTGGACCACCACGGAAGTCCCGAAAGGCAGTCACATTCGAAACAGTATCCAGACACTCGCTTTCGTGCTCCTAAGTGATCAATGGAACCCTACAGAATGGCTGACAGGGAACCTTGGATTAGCTTCAACATTCATCGTGCAATGTTTCAGGTAGGGCTTTTCTCTTTTTTAACAATTGATAACCCACTCTTTACCGCCACAAATAATGATATAAGTTAGATGAAAAGCTTTTCCTTTAAAGTCCCTATGTATTTGAGAATTTATTAAAACTGAGTTATTAAAAACGGAGTTTTCTAACAACCATTTTCTTTATAGTCTAGTGGGATAATAAAAATAAATAACAAAAAGTGCTATCAGGGCTTCCCTGGTGGCTCAGCGGTTGAGAGTCTGCCTGCCGATGCAGGGGACACGGGTTCGTGCCCCGATCCAGGAAGATCCCACATGCCGCGGAGCAGCTGGGCCCGCGAGCCATGGCCGCTGAGCCTGCGCGTCCGGAGCCTGTGCTCCGCAATGGGAGAGGCCACAACAGTGAGACGCCCGCGTACCGCGGGAAAAAAAAAAAAAAAAGAGGCCATTCAAGTACATCTTTCCCCTTAGAAGAAGGAGCATTCCATCTATTTGAGGAGAAGTTTATGAGGAATTTTAGGCGCTGCCTTAATTAAGTGGGATCAACATGTACTTGAAGACCTGTATAAACTGTCAAGCAGAATTTCAATTTAGGGCAAGATTCTCCCAGTCCGTCCTAAAACTGAAGATGGGACTGTATCTCCTAGAGAATAATAATACTAAAACAGTAAAATAATAATAATAGCTAAATTTATTAAAACTTAATAAGTGTCACTGCTGCACAGTGAAAGGTAAAGTAAGCCCTTCACGTTCTGACTCGTGTAATCTTGGCAACGCATACACGTGGGACGTACCGGTATTCCCAGATGGGCAAGCTGAAGCCTGGAGAAGTTGCAAAGGTTGCTCAAGAAACTATTACGGAGGCCACATGATCACTGAGTTTTCCTCAAAATAATGCTATGTACATCCTCCTTTAGAGTTTACACACTTGTTTGGTTTTCGTTATTTCCATTTGATCTGCCTCCTCACATGCTCACGAGTCTGCTCCAAACCTATCTTACCTGCCATCTACTTTTGCACCTTTCACCAGAGAAACTGGAAAGCATTATCTTTAGAATATTTTCTACGTCTTAGAAACAAGGAATTCGAGTTTGGGCCTAAATGCTGCCTCCATAATCTGTTCTGGGCCAAAGCAAGTTTGTTATCCAGGTAAATGGGGGTTTGCATGAAGAAGCCAATCGTCTCCAGTATTCCCAAGAAGCCCTCCACGTGGTTAGTAACTAAGACCCTTATTAGCATAAACCCCTGTCCACATCCCCCTCTCCTCGCTGAAGTCACAGTGAAGCCAGGCGGAGCCGGGAGCGGCGAGGCTCCTTCCTGGCCACTAGAGGCCAGCAAGCCACTGCCCAGAACCTCCGAGCTGGAGTGCGCCGCTGCTTCTGACATCATGAGGCCGGTTCATTCAAAAGGAGGAGGGTGTTGCTAGAATGCTTTTAAAAGGAAAACGTCCCATGTATTTTCAATGCATACTACTGAGAGGCCTCTAGGTTTGAAGGCTTCGCGAGACTTCCCAGAATGTAAGTCTTAAGGAAATTAAACAAGCAGAGAAAGGGTGTCTCTGTGCTGTCTGTCCCTCCACCTCTTCCAAAAGCCCTATGCTGTCCGTTTTATCATAATGCTTTATTTCCCCCACCCCGTTAGCTATCTGGAACAAAACACAACTTGAACTGTTCTCTTTTTTTCCTCTAATAATTTATTTTCTTAAAAGCAATAACGTCCCTCCCCTTCTTCACTTCTCCTCAGGTTCACACCCTTTCTCTCCCCCTTTTTCTTTCTATCGCTCACTCCTCTCTTCCCCTCTCTGTTGCATTTCTAGGAGGAAATAAGCACTCCGTGACTAGATAATCCACTCTCAGGGTTTCAACTACCACCTGTGAGCTGATGCCTTATAAATCTGTTATCTCTGGCTGACACCTCTCCTGCAAGCCTCAAAGGTCTATTTCTCACTGACTGTTAGACATCTGCACATGGGTGGGTCCCCAGGACCGCAGCTCGACCAGACTGAACACTAGACGGCACTGTGTGAAATAACCCCAACAACCACAAACATATTTGCAAATATGTGCATATGTAGAGAATATCTTTCAAACGGTACACAAGAAACCAATAAAGGTGGCAGCCCCCAGCGCTGGGAGCACTACAGCCAGGGGATGAGGTTGGAGAAAGACTCACTTTGCTCTACGTGCCTTTCCGACCCTTTGGATTTCATATAATGTGCATGGATTACCATTAAACGATAAAGGGAATTCTATAAACAGTTTAATGTTTACATCTTCTAGAGTTTTACCAAGCCCATTGTTCCCCTTCTGCCACGTGCTCCCTGGGTAGATAAATTGACTCTCAGTTTCGACTACCAGTTATGAGCTGGGGACTCACAGATCTGTTATCTCTGGCCCACACCCCTCCTTCCAGCTTCAAAGTTCCATTTCCCACCGTCAGACATTTGTCCGTGGGTATGCCACCAGAACCTCAAACTCAACGTCTCCTGCACCCCATTCACCATCTTCCAGCTACTTGACCTTGAGGAAGGCCCTCTGTAAATCCTGCTGAACTGAAGGATGACCCTGCTGCCGCTCTTCCTGAGTTGTCAGTCCCAGCTGCCAACAACCGTGGTCTCGCCCTGCACCCGCCAGAACTGGGGTTCATTCCTTCCCTCCCCAGATCCGCCCAACCAGCCAGCCAAACAGCCCCGCTTCTCCCCTCCCCTAAAATATCCCTCAGATTCAGCCCATCCTCCCCATTTCTAATACCCTCCTGTGGGCCCTTATCATCTCTTTCCTGGGCTTCCATGCTCCCTCCCCATCTGGCTTCCTTCTTCCAGGCCTGTGCTTTTCAAAGTCCCCCCAACCTCCGCCCAGCTGCCCAAGTCACACATGTAAGTGTAACTCTAACAGCATCGCTCCTGGCTCACCCCCGGGAGGCTCCCTGTACTACATGAGGAGGCCCCCACACAGCACCGCACCGCGTCCTTGCCCCTCCCCACCTGGCCTGGTCGTTCCCCACCTGGCTTTGCCGACCTGTCCGGCTTCATCTCCTCCCATTTCTGGACTAATTACAGAGGTCGCGCAACTGTTTGCGGTTTCCCAAGCATCCTGTGCTGTTCCTCTCTGACACCTTTGTTTATGCTCCTTGCTTAGCTCAGAATGCCCACTCCTGACCCCCTTCGGCTTCCCTTCATCTTGGCCATCTCCTCACCATCACGTGAGACTCACACAAAAGACCTAAGGAAGGAACGTGGAATAAAGACGTCCTGAGACGGCGAACATTGAAAACTGTGAGCCTCGGGCCCGGTCGTAACATCACTGACAAGGGAAAGCAAAAGGATCATGACCTCCAGCTAGTTTAATTCAGTGGCATAAGTAACCGATCTAGAATTTCTTTGAAAACAACATTAACAATCTTGCATGACCACTGGAAGAAATGAAAAGGAGCAAGAGACAACTCAAGTTTAGGCTGCATCATGTCTGGTCACCCAACCACAAGACATATGAAAGGTACTGAGGAGGTACTAAGACTCCATAGAGTCCCCTGTTGTCATATAACATCTGCCAACGACTTTAATTAACTCTACACTTCACAGTGAATCATCTACCTTCAGCATTTACCCTCCTTTTAGACTCGGGAACAAGCTAATGAATTTGATGTGCAGGCAGCAGAATGAAGATGTGTTTTTGCCTCTCATAAAGGCTCCTTTTGCATTTCTAGGGTCACATCTTGAGTTTCGGGGCAAGTCTGAGTTCACTTAGTGCAGAGAAAAATATGTCAGGATCTGGATATTACAGATTTAAGTCATAAAACAAAAGCACCTTGAGTCTTGGTGTAAGTCTGCGGCGATAAAGATGCATAGTGGGGAAATCCCCAACATCCACGGGGTCCCGATCAAATAAAACTGGGGCTGAATCATCTGTGGTGATGAGGGAGAGATATGCACATCAGAAACATTTGAGATTTTTACATCTCACTAATGTCACTAAGTAGCCCAACCTTATCAGAGACACTATCAGGAAAATTCAGCGTCTGGGTTAGCTTTTGCCTCACCTTTGCGGCACATGCCAAGAATCAGAGAATGGACAACAGAAGAATATCAACCACAAAGAGTACCTGTGTGCTACAGTTAAAATAAACTCAGTTTCATTTCAATTCGTTCATTCATTCATTCAACAATACTTATTGAATGCTATGTGCAAGAATTTGGAGTAAGATCACTCTAAACAGGGTGATGACATATCCGTGAAACACTTCTAAATTAGCCAGTCTCTATTTTCCAAGGGAATCTGTGGAGAGGTGTTGTGAATAAGAAGAAGTAACAGAATTAAATCGCGTATCTAGTCAGGAACGGGGGTATCCAAGTCCCTCTCCTCTGCTCTCATGTGAAGGTAAGTTACAGCTACAGAATAAAGGAACACAAAATATACATAGATAGGTATGGGGCCATACATCCAAAGGGTTTGGGACAATCTCAATTTTAATGTCCATTTCCCTTACCTCGAAGAGCATGCTTGTATTTGTCAAACCACACAGCCCAATTTTGACTTGGGAAGTACAGCTAGGTTGGCAGACACACAGAGAGGGCATCTAATGACCTGCTGGTCCCGTGAGGAGAAGAACAAAAAGAGAGCAAATTAAAGGCTCGCTAAGAAATACTGAATTTGAGGATCATGAAGGCAAAGATAGGGATGGCTCTGAATACAGGAGAAGATGGAGCTAAAGGACCCGGACAGGCTGTTCTCGGGAGTGGAGCTCCTTAGAAACATTTCTTTGGTATTGAGAAAACGGTGAAAATGTAAAATAATAGAAAGAGAGAATGAAGGAAGCTCCTTCTGAACTTTTCTTGAAGGTCAAGATAATTAGATAATTTACAACAAGACTTGCATTAGCTCCATCTTCCCCATTTTGGAGCTCTAATAAGCTCTGGTATAAGTTTTTCTTTCAGAGAACAAACCACACTAATCTTGGAAAATGGTCACAGATAGTTTTCAGTGTAATACAGGTATTGCTGAAACACAAATAGATAAGTTTGGTTATACAGGGAAATCTAGTCATTACACGGATTTTTTCGAGGTTAGATACATTCTGGGGATATTGGCTGGGTCTGGGGATGGACTGCAAATGATATTTCTATAGACCAACTCTTCTTCTTTCTCTCGTCCAAGGTCGAGTAGGCTATTCTGAGTCAGAAAATCTGGATTGGAACCTGCTTCTGCCATTTGCTGACTGTTAGATCTGAGACGAGAAATTTTAAGCTCTTTGAGCCTAATATTCATCATTCACAGAAAGGAAACAAATCCTTCCTTGAAGAGATTTTAGAAGGTTTAAATAACCTAAAATACAGTATAGTGCTCAGAACATGATAAAAAGATATATACATAAGTGATAGTTATCAGTACTCTTTACTAACTCTCTCTGGTCTGTTTGCCATGGTACGGGAGGGAGAGGGTTCTAAAAACAAACAGGGAAGAACACTTGACCAATGCGCTAAAAAATATATTACACAATGGTAGGAGAACTGACTTTCAATAATCATATACTAGAAATTTTCGTTACACCTGGGTAACACCAAATTCTATTTAAAATGCCAATCTCAACTGTTTCTGCTATTTGACTTTGACCCCCCCAATAAAGATTTAGCATAAATGGATAGAATGACAATCTTCAGTAAAGGGGATAGAAATGTTTTATCTAGCAAGTTCTTTATTGCCTAACAGTCTTACAAATAGGGCCAGAGATAAGGTTACCATTAAAACTAACAGGATGTTCAGTATTACCTCCTGGATATTACTTGTGTGATATTCTTGCTGTAATCTTATCTTAGGTTGTCACCAAATGTTTCCTGAATCCCCATCAAATGTTCATACTGTGCTAGGTACTATCAGGGACACAATGATGACTACAACACAGGCTTTGCCCCAAAGGCACTCATCATCTAGTGAAAGGGAGGCAGTGGTAGTAATTGACTAAAAAGGCCAGCTGCTGAAGAGTTTTCTGAAAAAGGTGCAAAGTGTTCTGGGAACATAAGCAAAAGGTAGGTTGCTTCCAACTGCAGACATCTAGGAGGATTCTCTAGGGAATTATTTGAACAAGGTCACGGAGGATGGATAGGACTCCATTGTCAGAATGGCAGTAAAGGGATGGGGTTAGCAGCAAGGCTGAGAAGCAAGCTTGAGCTTGACCCAGAAAGTGGATGAGAGCGGATGCATTCAGAAACAGTAGCTACAACAGCATGGAGTTGTATAGAACGCAGGGAGTAAAGAAGACAAAGTAGAAAAGGCAGGTCAGGAGAAGGCTGTGGAAGGTTTTAAACGGCCGGCTGAGAAGCTGGGTTTTTTTCTAGCTGCAGAAATCCAATGAAGGAAGAACGCCATGCTGGGTCTTGGTTCTGGAAAGATGCACAATTAGAGTCAGTATGGAGGATTTATTGGAGGGGTGAGAAAGAGACTAAAGGGAAGTCAACCAGATAAGGAGCCCTGGCCATAGATCAAAGGTATTAAGGCGTAGAAGGTGGGCAGTGGCACAGAAAGCAATGGATGAATGGTACTCTGCGTTTTTGTCTTGAGATGACACACTCCTTGAGTGCACCAGTCTCAGATATACTTTGTTGCTGAGATTAAGAGCCTTGGGCTAAACTGAAGAAATGAAAGTCCTTGAATGCAACTAATTTGTGCAACTGCTCCTTTAAAGAGTTGCCTGGTGGTCACTGTCTGAAGAAGACACACTGAGATAGAAGTGACCATGTGCAAAGATTTTCTTCACCAAGGGACCTGTGATAAAATAAATGTAATACAGAAGTCCAGTGATTTGCATTGTCCCAACATCACACAATACCCCAGTTTTTTACATCTTTGTCCCCTCCGCAGTCACTCTGTATTTTCTTTAGTCTTTTCCCTCTTCTACAATTTCTGCTTTTTTTTTTTTGTTTTTCCCCCGGCCTTGCTGTGTGCCTTGTGGGATCTTAGTTCCCCAACCAAGGACTGAACTCACGCCCTCGGCAGTGAAAGCACTGAGTCCTAACCACTGGGGCGCCAGGGAATTCCCAATTTTTGCTATTTTTATGTGAACATTTTTTGCAGGTGATGGTTGACAACTGGTTGTCCCTAATTCGTTCCCCAATATGAATAAGCCAATGAACCTACTTTTTAAAATGTTTTGAGGGACTTCGCTGGTGGTCCAGTGGTTAAGACTCCGTGCTTCCAATGCAAGGGGCGTAGGTTTGATCCCTGGTCGGGGAGCTAAGAGTGCACGTGCTGCGTGGCGCAGCGGCCAAGAAAATATATTTTAAAAAATGCTTTGAGGGCTTCCTTGGTGGCGCAGTGGTTGAGAGTCCGCCTGCCGATGCAGGGCACAGGGGTTCGTGCCCTGGTCTGGGAGGATCACACATGCCCCGGAGCGTCTGGGCCCGTGAGCCATGGCCACTGAGCCTGCGCGGCCGGAGCCTGTGCTCCACAACGGGAGAGGCCACAACAGTGAGAGGCCCTCGTACCGCAAGGGGAAAAAAAAAAAAAACAAAACTTGAATTGGTAGACTGAGTAAAGCAGATTGCCCTCCTTAGTGTGGATAAGCTGAAGGCCTCAAAAGAACAAAAAGGCTGACCCTCGTTTGAGCAATAGGGAACGCCTCCTGTCTGACTGCCTTCGATCTGGGACATCAGTTTTTTTCTTGACTTCAGACTTAAACTGACCCATCAGCTCCTCTGGCTTCTCTTTCTACTCAGGCTCTCCTGCGTCTCCAGCTTGTTGACTGCAGATCTTGGGTCTTGTCAGCCTCCTTAATTGCGTCAGCCAATTCTTACAATCAATCAATCAATCAATCCTATTGGTTCTGTTTCTCTGCAGAACACTGACTAATACAAATACTGACCACAAACATTTCATTTTATGGTCCTATAATCACATTAAAAAAAATACAATCTATCTGCTCTGAAGGTTTCTCACTCTGTCTTTCTACTTAGTTTACATTCTTCGTTAACGGAACACTGGATGAAAGGCTTTTGTTTATACATATGCATATTTCCTTTGTGGAAATTTGAGGTCCCAGTCCATGCTTGTTTGTTGATTTTCCCTTAGAAAAGTTAGTTTTTAAGTTTTAGGTTTTTCTTAGCGATAACATATATTCTACTGTTACCTACTTACCTAGGAAGTAATGCTGAGGTATAAAATATCTGAGAAACACCATCCATTATCACCCCTTAGTACGAATATAACCATTCAAGAGTATTATTATTTTAAGAACAGTTTAAGGAAAGAATCACACTAGGGCACTATTCAAATAAGAAATCACGCAAGTGATTAACTCAAAACGCCTGCACTTACATTCGTGAATAACATTTAAAAAGATCCGGCCAGAAGCTCAGTGCAGTCTCCCTGCCTCACTTGTTGCAGAGGGGGCTGGGTGCTGAAGCTCAGGCTTCAGAGGTCAGGCCCAGAGACAGGACTGGGGTTGGCTGTGCGGAGACAGCCTGAAGAGGCTGGACTGTGGCAACTGAGGGTGTACTCCGAAGAAGCCAGGGCCTGCCAGAGAGGCAAGGTGCCATTACTGGGGGGCACACGAGAAGAGGGGTGGGACCACTATAAGAGCTTCTTTCCCTGTGAGCACTCCCAGGCAACGAGACACCAACTACAGGAGCTCCCAGGGCAGGAGCGAGTCACCAACGCTATTGTGGGCTCCAGAAGTGGGCACAGGATATCACCACAAGACCCACAGGCAGGTGCCAAGCGCTGCTCCTGCTGCCCTGGGACAGCGCAGAGAGCAGCTGCCCCTAGGAGACCCACAGGCAGGCGCCAAGCCCTACGCCTGAGGTCCCGGGAGTGCATGGACCGCAGCCGACCCTAGGAGACCTGTGAGCAGGTGCCAAGCCCTGCCCCCGCCATCCTGGGAGCACGCAAGGGCTGCTGCACCTGCACACCCCATATCAAGGGGAGAACTGCCAGCACACACGGAGGAAAGAGGCAGCAAGCATGCAAACTGAAAGCAGCCCCTCGATTCTGGAAAAGACGGCAGAGCAGAAGGACTTGAGCTCACCTCCTCTCATGCAAACACCACGACCACAGCTAACTGCTGAACAACCATTGACAAAAAGGACTGGAACCTATCAACAAAGATACCTTACAGTCAAAGACAAAGAAGAAGCCACAACAAGACAGTAGGAGGGGCACTTTCATGACATAATCAAATCCCATACCCACCAGGTATGGGTGACCCACAAACGGGAAAATAATTATATCACAGATGTTCTCCCACAAGAGTGAGAGTCCTGAGCCCCACGTCAGGCTCCCCAGCCTGAGGGTCTGGCATCGGGAGGAGGAACTCCCACAGCGTTTGCCTTCGAAGGCCAGCTGAGCTTGAGTGCAGGACTGGGGGAAACAGAGATGCCACTGCAGAAGGGTGCACACAAGGTTTCATATGCACTAGGACCCAGCACAAGGCAGTAACTCCATAAGAGCCTGGGCTGGACATACCTATGAGTCTTGGAGGATCACCTAGGGAGGTGGGGGTCAGCTGTGGCTCACTTGGTGGGGGGGCAAGGACACAGGTGGCAAAGGACACAGAGGATACTGATTGGTGTGAACTCTCACAGAGATCACCATTTTGGCATCAAGACCTGGCCCCACCCAACAGC
Source organism: Delphinus delphis (assembly GCF_949987515.2). Lineage (NCBI taxonomy): Eukaryota > Metazoa > Chordata > Mammalia > Artiodactyla > Delphinidae > Delphinus > Delphinus delphis. The sequence continues at coordinate 95,177,380 of NC_082704.1, forward strand.
CTACAGGCTCCAGTGCTGGAACGCCTCAGGCCAAGCAACCAGCAGCACAGGAACACAACCCTGCCCATCAGCAGACAGGCTGCCTAAAGTTGTCCTGAGTTCACAGCCACCTCAAAACACACCCCTTGACACGGCCCTGCCCACCAGAGGGACAAGCTCCACCTACCAATGGGGAGGCACCAGTCCTCCCCCAACAAGGAAGCCTGCACAAGCCTCAGGACCAACCTGACCCACCGGGGGGCAGACACCAGATGCAAGAGGAGCCATGATCCTACAGCAGCAGAAAGGAGACCACGGGGCTTCCCTGATGGCGCAGTGGTTGAGAGTCCGCCTGCCGATGCAGGGGACACGGGTTTGTGCCCTGGTCCGGGAAGATCCCACATGACGCGGAGCAGCTGGGCCTGTGAGCCATGGCTGCTGAGCCTGTGCGTCCGGAGCCTGTGCTGCGCAACGGGAGAGGCCACAGCAGTAAGAGGCCCGCGTACTGCAAAAAAAAAAAAAAAAAAAAAAGGAGACCACGAATACAGAAAGTCAGTCAAAATGAGACAGCAGAGAAATATGTGGAAGATGAAGGAACAAGATAAAAACCCACAATAGCAACTAAATGAAGTGGAGATAGGCGACCTACCTGAAAAAGAATTTAGAGTAATGACAGCAAAGACGATGCAAGGTCTCGGAAAAAGAATGGAGGCACCGATCGAGAAGATACAAGAGATGTTTAACAAAGAACTAGAAGATTTAAAGAACAAACCAACAGAGATGAAGGACACAATAACTAAAAAGGAAACCACATCAGAAGAAATCAGTAGCAGAATAATTGAGGCAGAAGAACGAATAAGTGAGCTTGAAGACTGAATGGTGGAAATCACTGCCATGGAACAGAATAAAGAAAACAGAATGAAGAGAAATGAGGACACTCTCAGAGACCTCTGGGACAACACTAAACGCACCAACATTTCCATTACAGGGGTCCCAGAAGGAGGATAGAGAGACAAAAGGGCTGAGAAAATATTTGAAGAGAATATAGCCCAAAACGTCCCTAACATGAGAAAGGAAACACACTCAAGCCCAGGAAGCGCAGGGAGTCCCGTGCAAGATAAGCACAAGGAGGAGCATGCTGAGACACATGTTCATCAAACTGACAAAAAGTAAATACAAAGAAAAAATATTAAAAGCAACAAGAGAAGAGCAACAAATAACATACAAGGGGATCCCCATAAAGTTATCTGCTAATTTTTCAGCAGAAACACAGCAGGCCAGAAAGGAGTGGCACAATACATTTAACGTGATACAAGGGGGAAACCTACAGCCAAGAATACTCTACCCAGGAAGGCTCTCGTTCATACTCGACACAGAAATCAAAAGCTTTACAGACAAGCAAAGGCTAAGAGAATTCAGCACCACAAAACCAGCTTTACAAGAAATCCTAAAGGAACTTCTCTAGGAGGAGAAGAAAAGGCCACAACTAGAATCAAGACAATTACGAATGGGAAAGCTCACCGGTAAAGGCAAACATAAAGTAAAGGTACGAAACCATCCACACACAAACGTGATATCAAAACCGGCAATCGTGAGAACAGGAGAGTACAAATGCAGGATATTGGAAATGCATTTGAAATTCAAAGACCGGCAACTGAAAACAACCTTATTTGTATATAGACTGCTATGTCAAAACCTCATGGTAACCACAAACTGAAAATCTGCAATAGATACAAACACAAAAAAGAATAAGGAACCCAAACACAACAGTAAAGTTAGTCATGCTTCAAAAGGATACATGCACCCCAATGTTCACTGTGGCACTATTTACAATAGCCAAGACATGGAAACAACCTAAATGTACATCAGCAGATGACTGGATAAGGAAGATGTGGTACATATATCTATGATGGAATACTACTCAGCCATTAAAAAGAATGAAATAATGCCACTTGCATCAACATGGGTGACCCTGGGGATTATCATACTTCCTACTTACTTCATAAGTGAAGTAAGTCACACAGAGAAAGACAAATATCAGATGATATCGCTTATATGCGGAATCTACAAAAAAGATACAAATGAACTTATGCATAAAGCAGAAACAGACTCACAGACCTAGAACACAAGCTTGTTGTTACCAAAGGGGAAAGGTGGGGCTCACGGATAAACTGGGATTTTGGTGGTCACAGACATGCACACTACTATACTTTAAAAAGATAAGCAACAAGGACCTACTGTATAGCACAGGGAACTCCACTCAATATTCTGCAATAACCTAAATGGGAAAAGAATTTGAAAAAGAATACGTGTCTGTACATGTATAACTGAATAACTTTGCTGTACACCTGAAACACAACATTGTAAATCAACTATACTCCAATAAAATTTTTTAAAATAAAAAGAAATAAAAATAAAAAAATTAACGCCAATATTTCCCAAACTCTTCCAAAAAAAAATCAAAGAGGAGGGAACACTCTCAAACTCATTTTACGAGGCCAACATTACGCTGGTACAAAAGCCAGAAAAGGACACCACCAATAAAGAAAATAACAGGCCAATATACCTGATAAATATAGATTCAAAATTCTCCATAAAATACTATCAAACTCAACTCAGCAGCATATTAAAAAGACCATTCATTATGATCAAGTGGGATTTATCTTGAGATGTAGGGATGTTTCAACACATCCACATTAATCAGTGTGATACCTCACATTAATAGAATGAAAAATAAAAATCATATGATCAACTCAATAGATGCAGAAAAAGCATTTGATGAAATTCAACATCTGTTCATGATTTAAAAAAAAAAACTCTTAACACATTAGGTATTGAAAGAATTTACCTCAACTTAATAACAATATATAACATGGTCATAATGTTGACAAACCAACAGCTAATATAATAATAAAGGTTGAAAGGTTGAAAGCTTTCCTCTAAAATTAGAAATAGGACAAGAGTGTCCACTCTCACCACTTCTATTCAACATAGTACTGGATGGTTAAGCCAGAGCAATCAGGCAAGGAAAACAAATAAAATGCATCAGAATTTTAAAGGAAAAAGTAAAATTGTCTCTATTTGCAGAAGACATGATTTTATATCTAAAAAAATTCCTAAAGACTCCACCAAAAACTTACCATCTAATCAATAAATTCCATAAAGTTGTAGGATTCAAATTTAACATGCAAAAATCAGTAGCGTTTCTATACACTAACAAAGAATTATCTGAAAATGAAGCAAAGAAAATGATCCCACTTACAATAGCATCAAAAACAATAAATTACTTAGGAAAAAATACAGCCAAGCAGGCAAAACATCTCTACACTGAAAACTATGAGACATTGATGAACAAAATCAAAGATGACATAAATAAAGGGAAAGAGACTCCTCGTTCATAGACTGGAAGAATTAATGTTGTTAAAATTGCCACACTACCCAAAGCCATCCATAGATTTAATGCAATCCATACCAAGAGTCCAATGGCATTTTTTACAGAAATAGAAGCAACAATCCTATAATTTAGATGGACCCAAAAAGGATCCTGAATAGTCAAAGCAATCCTGAAAAACAACCAACCGGGAGGCGTCACACTTCCTGAATTCAAGCTATGTTGTAAAGCTACTTTCTTCAAAATAGTACGGTGCTGGCATAAAAAGAGACACCTCAACCACTGAAACAGAATCAAGAACCCAGAAATAAACCCAAATGTATATGGTCAAGTCATATTTGACAAGGGAGGCAACAATACTCAGTGGAGAAAAGACGGTCTCGTCAATAACTGTGGCTGGGAAAAGTGCATCTTCACGTGTAAAAGAATGAAATGAGACCCCTATCTTACACCACTCACAAAAATTTACTGGAAATAGATTAAAGACTTTAATGTAAACCCAGAAACCATAAAACTACTGGAAGTAAACACAGGTAAAAAGCTCCTTAACATGGGTATTGGCAATGAATTTTTTGTACATGACACCTAAAGCGCAAGCAAACAAAATTTAAAAAATAAATAAGTGGGATTACATCAAACTAAAAAGCTGCTTAGCAACAGAAACGACCAACAAAATGAAAAGACAACCTATGGAATGGGAAAAAATTCTTGCAAACCAAATATCTGATATGGGGTTAATATCCAAAATATGTAAAGAACCCATACAACTCAATAGCAAACAAACAATCCAACTAAAAAATGGGCAAGGGACTGGAATAGACATTTTTCCAAAGAAGATACATGAATGACCAACAGCTATGTGAAGAGATGTTCAACAGCACGGGCAGTGCAAATCAAAACCACATGTGATATCACCTCATACCAGTTAGAATGGCTAGCATCAAAAAGACAAGAGATAACGAATGCCACCATGCACATGGAGAAAAAGGAACCCTTATGCACTGATGGCGAAATTACGAACTGGCACGGCCACTATGGAAAACAGTATGGAGATTCCTCAAAAAAATTAACAACCATATGATCCAGCAATTCCACTTCTGGGAATACATCCGAAGGAAGTGAAAACACTATGTTGAAGAGATACCTGTCCCTACCCCACGCCCCATGCTCAGAGCAGCATTATTTGCAATAGCAAAGACATGGAAACAACCTAAATGTTATCCTTTCATCTGTAGACGGACAAAGACATGGGATACGTATATACAACGGAATATTACTCAGCCATAAAGAAGGAGGAAATCCTGCCATTTGTGACAACATGAGTTAGTATTTTTTTTAAATTTTTTTTATTATAATGCAAGTGCCTGACCTTAAGCTTCGGATTGCCTAGGCACCCACATCAAAGACAGCTATCTTGAATAAACACACTGCCAGCTACAGGACTAGAGGAAGAGTCAGGCGGCCCCGCCCCAGAAGCTTCCTTTGTTTCCGAGATCTCTGGTCCACTGAGGGAACTGACCACCTGACCACTTGTTTGTCCCTTCTGGCATTTTAATTCCCGCTCATGTTTTAAATTCACCAATAAAGACTGAACCTGTGAACCCCTAGGCATCCCGTGCTAGACCCCAGTAAAAGAAGCCCAGGCCTGCACACGTACTCTTTCTACCCATGACCTCGCTGCGTGCTTCCACGCATGCCATGTGTCCTCCGGGACCTGTGAGTAATAAATCATGTTTTTTCTTCAAAGTTCTCTGATGGCTGTTACTGAAGTGTGTCTTGCAATCATAATAAGATCCGCAAGGTGGCGGGGTGGGGGATGGGGGGGAACGGCGGGTCCAATCACAATACTGGCTCCCAAAGGGGAAATGTCTGTGAGGGCTGCCTCAAGCAGTATGGCCCAGGTGAGTGCCCCAGGCATTTCTGGACAATAGCATCACTACTGAGAGGCTGAGCCCACCCCCAAGACTTCTGTTGTTTACCTTCCTCCTGGAGGGGTTCTTCCTCACCCCTCCTTGGGTCAAATGGATCCTTTGATAGCAGTCAGTAACCACAGGACCACAGCTAGACTACAACTCTCCACAAGAGAGTCACAGTCTCTGGCCACACGTGACAGAGGAATCATTTGAACTCCTTCTGCATGAAGAAGTACAACTGAGGTACTGGATTTTTGAACAACACGTGCTCAATCATAAAGTAACGGTGAGGAATGCACGGAGGACCAGGGATGATCCTCATCGCTCTTTGCACTCGTTTCTCCAAGAAATGGGTCTGAGTCCATTGCTGGCCACTAAGTGCAGAACATGGGTGGTTTTCGGACATGTCAGCCCCACCCCTACCCCAGATTAAAAACTCAGGTGTGAAGATTTACCGTCCACATTTGAGAAGTGTGGTTTACTTACACCAAACAGGTACACAGAACCAGTAAGCAATTTGGGGGGATTTACGTGCATCAAACTGTGGAGAGAGGGAGACGGGTGGTGATCTTCACAAGACATCACCAAGTACAGTCTGGTTGGGAAGAAGCATACACACGTGTCAATGGTTATTTGGAGAATCGACCAAGGGACAGGAGCTTGGGAGAGAGGTGCTAAATAATTCTCTAGAAAACTGATTTTAGTCTACGTGGAAAGGCAGGCCAAGTCTCTGTTCTAACCCTAGGATGAAATATTGATTACCCCCATTGAAAGAGGATGAGAGATCACAAACTTCAGAGGAGATGTCACCTATCAATTAGACCAGCAGAATGTAAATCAAGAACAACCCAGCTGGAGGCGTTGGCCAGGAGGCACATGACAGGAGTGATGCCCAACTTCAACGCCCTCGTCCAGCCATGGTCAGGGGCTTGGCGGCCTGCTGAGGAAAAGTTTTGTTCCATCTCAAACTGTGGTCCTCCACAAATTTTCAAAAATTTACTTAAACTTCTTTCCTAGTAGAAGCTGAGCAAGAAAAGACTGTCCTGTATGGCCGCGTATGGGAAACCTGGCCTTGCTGAAGGTTAGGACTGTGCCGAGAAGGGGGGCAGCCGGGTAACTGAGCTGCTACAGAAGCAGAACAGCTGTTTGTCTGCACCTCTTTGTTCTCTCATTATGGAAACCTGGGAGAGGCCTCAAGAATCCACATGACAGTGTCCTGTGTATACCCCATTTTATTGACTGAGGTGTAGCTGAGAGTCAGATCTGACTTTACTCCAGGTTCCACATCATCTTGCTCAAGAAGTTTATATCGCAGACTTCAGTTTCCTCGTGTGGGAGATGATAAAAACAATCCTCCCTCACAGAATCGCGAGGATTAGTGAGAAGGCAGGGAATCACCGGGTCTGGTGAGGACTCATCAAATCTTTCCCTGGGAATGGCGCCCTGGTCCCCTTGGTTCGCCGGTGCTCACTGCGGCCAGGCTCCCGAACCCTGCCCTTCGTGGAGAGCGCTGCCCCAGGGCCTCCCGAGGCTGCGTTTGGGAGCTGAAGCCATTTTCCACCCCCACAGATGGCTCGAACTCCTTGTTCCAGGCCTTTCTGAGCCCACTGTTGTTGCTCCTTTCTCTCTCTCTCTACGCTTTTCCAAAGGCGAACAACTGCTCAGTGAATGAGGTGCTCAGCGCCCGGTGTGCTGTGTGGTGGAGAGGACACACACAGGTCTGGGACTCCCTCCAGCCTCCAGCCCTCACACTCCAATCGGGAAGGCTAACTGGTACAATCCCTGGACCATCTCCCTAGCTCCGCTGCCAGCTCTGGACCAGTATCCTCCTCTTCGGGGGAGCTGCCCCACACAAACACATCCTCCGGTTATGTGGTTCCGGGGCCGTCCCCCGTTCCTACGTGACCCACATCTCCCTCACCACAGCTGACTGGTTCAGGAGTCAGCCAGTCCCACTCCCACCCCTTACGCCTCCTGTTGTCGGCTTAAGGCCGGCCACCTGAGGACCAGCCTGGGTTTCTTCCCCAGCACTGAGGGAAACGGAAAAACTTACTCCTTGTGCTTCATGGGTCTTTGAGGGATTTTTCATTCCACTCTCCATGAGGGAAAAAGGGAGCAGGACTGATACATATTATTGATGAATTTAGCAAAAGAAAGAAGAGCAAGATGATTCGGCTCTATCTAGACTTTTTAACTTTTGCATCTGCATTTCCACCAAGAGGAAATGCTATAAGCTTACAATGGCTTATAACCCGTAGTCAGCCAGAACTTCCTTTGGGTAACTAGTCAGGGTAGGCTCACTGCTGTCACAAATATCCCAAGTCTTGCTGGCCTAAGACAGTACATTTTTATTTTTTGTTCTTACCAAGATCCAGTGCACAGTGGTGCTGCAGGCGATGGGGTGATAGTCTCCTTGTGTCATTCAAAGGCTCAGGAAGGGAACCCATATGACAACAGGTTCGAGATAACCGCAGACCCGCTCAGCAGAAGAGGAAGAAACAAAAGAGAACGACACGATCTATTACAGAAGAGATACACGAAAGTCTTCTAATGTCAGAAAATGCCAAGCTTTGGGCACTTGGGATGGTCCCTATCTTACCTACAAGCTCCACACCATGTACCCCAAATAGAAAAGACTCCCTAACTGACACACTGAGCCCCTCCATTCACAGCAGAAGACTGTTAGTGAAATGGCGTCCCAACTGTAGATCAGATCCATGCCAGTTACCTTGGCTGATCACATGACTCCTTTACTCCCAAATACGAATGGACAAATGGTTGCCAGATACTTGAGGAAAGTGAAAGAGAAGATCATGATGAACAAACAGAACTATTTCTGGAGAAGAAAACAACTGTAATACAGGAAACGGAAGAGAACATTACCAAAACTTACAAATTCATATTCTCAGAATTTTAAGGAAGACAATGGGTTTATAAAATGAGAACAGCGTGCTATAAGAGGGCGCAACTGGAGAACAAGAGAAAGCCCTTGGAAACAGAAATATTTTTGCAACGTTAAAAATGTAATAGATACCAGGTGCGCAGGTCAAAGTCACCCTGCCTGACCCAGGCTGTGATGGAACGTGAGTGCAGCGTTCGTGCCCCGCCAACGCCACGCGACCTCTTCCGGTAACAGGACCGCGAGCCCACCGCCTGACTCCCATAACGAACGCCATTTCCGGTCCACCCCAGAGCGGCCGCGCTCTTCGCTCCGAGGCAGCTACCGCAGGCCCCGCGGCTTCACCTTCACCTTGGCCTTCACGCCCGCCACGATGCCCTTGCCGTCCGCCACGCTGCCCGCGCCGCCCTCGCAGGTGCGCCAGAGCTACCACCCCGACTGCGAGGCCGCCATCAACAGCCATTTCAACCTGGAGTTCCACGCCTCCTTAATGTGCCTGACTACGGCCGTTTACCTCGACCGCGACGACGTGGCCTTGAAGCACTTCAGCTGGTTCTTCGTGCGCCGCTCCCTCCAGCACAGCGGTTGGGCCCGGCGCCTGATGCGCCTGCAGAACCAGCGCGGGAGCCGCATCCACTTCCAAGACATCAGGAGACCAGTCAGTATCGAGTGGAAGAGCGGCCTCAAGGCCATGAAGTGCACCTTGTTCCTGGAGAAGTTCGTGAATCGCAGCCTGCGCCACCTGCACCAGCTGGCCATCGACAAGAGGGACCCCAACCTGCACCGCTTCCTGGCAACTCACTACCTCAGCCAGCAGGTGGCGTTCATCAGCGAGTTGGAGGGTCATGTCACCACCCTGAGCATGATGGGGGCCCCGGACGTCGACCTGGCAGGGTCCCTCTTTGACAAGCTCACCCTGGGCGACAGTGACAAGAACTGAGCGTGGACTGGACTTCCCCAGAGCCACAGGGTGACCAGAGCGCTGGTCTCCATGCCTGCCATGCAGACGGCAATAGTGCCCTGGCAGAAGAAGTTCACTTAAGTTTTTTTCGTCCAGTTTTGCCACTTCTTCCAATAAAGTTATTTGGTTCCTAAAGAAATAAAAGGTCTCTCCTTGGTTCCTGTGTGCAAATCGCTCACTTTTTAAAACAGGTATCCAGGAGGCTCTCCACCCACCCATGCCCCACCCACATGCCACTCAGGATCTCCACAGAGGGAGGGAGAAGGCATTCCATGGGGCCCTGGAGAGTGCAAAATCCATCTTCCCCTTATAAACAATGTGGGTATATAGGGGTGGTGAGGTGAGGCGCTGCTGAATGCGGGTGCCTGCGAATAGCAGGAGTATAAAAACGCGGTATAAAAATCACAGTAGTGTGGCTTCTGGAGGAAAAATGAAGGGAATGGGGTGGGACAGGGATTAAAATAAAGCGTCCTTAAAACTTTACCTGAAAGCTTCGAGTTTACTAAAATATGTAAATGTTAGTGTCTGTTGATTCTGGGAAGCAAGATGGAGACCCCAGAAGCCAGCTTGGCAGGGTCCCTCTTTGACAAGCTCACCCTGAGCAAGTGATAATGGTAACTGAGCCTCAGGCTGGCCTGCACACAAACACAGGGGTGACTCCCTCGTCACCATGCTGGACATGCATATTGCCCTTACAACACATGCAAATGTAGGTTTTTTTTTTACTGTACTCTTTCTTCCATTAAGGTAACATGGTACCCCAAACCCCAAATTACCTCAAAAGAAGGACTGAAAAATATAAGGTCCCGGCTGAAGGTCAATTTGTGATATCGAATATCAAGTAGAATAAAGCTCTCTGAATGTTAAGCCACGTTACTCTGACTCTGGCTGCTGTGAAGAATGTAGAGGATGAGGAGAGTTGAAGCTGAAAGGCCAGTTAAGAGTTCACTGTAGCAGGCCCAGAGAGACAATGGTGGCTTGAACTGCGTGTTGGTAGAGGAAATGAAGAGATGCAGACAAATTGCAGATGAACTGGATGAGTCTACAGGATCTGCTATATGGACCAGAGGTGAGGAATGGGAAAGGACAAAAATAATCTAGGCTCAAGTTTGGATCTGAACACCCTGGCTGCTGGTCGTGCTATTTATTAAGCTGGGCGTATTTGCAGGGGGACTCGAGGAGCTGGGAAGGCATGTCATGTAAAATCTGAGGTGCCTATTAGATACCCAAGTGGAACTGTCATGCAGGTAGCCAGAAAAATGAAACTGGAGCTCGGGGGGGATGTCAGGTTTGGAAAAATACATATGGGACATATTAGCCTATATATACATAGATGGGTTGAGGTCACGGAGTAGATAGAAGCTCACCAGAAAGGAAGTAGAGAGATGATGGCACAGGCGGCCCCAAACCCAGAGCAGCCAGCACTCAGAGGATGGGATGAGATACTGGAACACCTAGAGAGCTGCTGGTCCCGCTTGGACCATTGCCTCATTCCAGACTGTGGCCACCTGTGTCTGCTCAGAGATTATCTCAAAATCAGCCTGTTCTTAATCTCAGCGTGGTCTCTGGTTTCTCCTTTCTAGACGTGGAGAGGCGTTAGCCTATTACCTTGTCTTCTTGACTATAGGTAGAAAGACAATTATTTCCCAGTAAAAGGATTTCCCAAGGAAACGACAGACCTGCTTTTCTATGTTTGGTTTTTGGTTTTTTTTCCGTTCCCCTTTTACAACTCTTCCCCTCTCTCAGTCCATTCTTTATTTGAGCAGATGAAATCTGTTCCCATGTAAACGCTAAGGGTGTCTAGGTCTGAGAAAAAATACTCAAAACATATAATTTCTTCTATGTCGTGTATAGTTTACAAGGGTCACAGTTAGAAATTTTCAGAGTTCGTATCCTATCTTCAAAGACACATGAGTAGCTTGAGTCATTTCAGAGTTAACTAGATTCCTTTTAACATTTACTGAAATATGAACAAGTGTAGCTAAGGAGTAATTTCTTTCTACATTTCCCTATAACTCTGCTTCAATACTTTCTTAAAAATGAGGATTATGGTCCTTTGAGTTTAGTTTCCAGAAAATGGTGTTGAATGGTATTTCCCCCTTTACTCTTTTTAGTCAAACTTGTTTTTTTCACTCTTTCTCTGTCTGCTTTGAGGTCCCTGCTCTCTCTCTGATACAGTCTCAATACATACATACATATATATATATACACATATATATATGTATACATATATATATATAAACTGTTCTCCTCTAGATATGAGGAAGCACAGGCTGAGCAGCTGTTCATCAGTGTTTACAGCTATAAATTGACTGAAGATCCTTCTTACTCTCCTGTTTTGGAGAAGCAGTTCGGTGTCTTGGATCCTTCACCACAGGGTGACTCGATCAAATCCCAGTTTCGCCACTTACGAAATTGGGGGAACTTGGGCATGTTATTTCACTTCTCTGCGCCTCAGTTTCCTCAGATGTAAAACAGGGATAATAAAAGTGTCAACCCCATTGGAGAAAATATTTGCAAATGATGCGACTGACAAGGGTTTAATATTCAAAATATACAAACAGCTCATACAAGTCAGTAACAAAAACAACAAACAACCCTATCAAAAAATGGGCAGAAGACATTTCTCCAAAGAAGACATACAGATGGCCAAGAAGCACATGAAAAGATGCTCAACATCACTAATTCTTAGAGAAATGCAAATCAAAACGACAATGAGGTCTCACCTCCCACCAGTTAGAATGGGCATCATCAGGCAATCTACAAAGAACAAAGGCTGGAGAGGGTGTGGAGAAAAGGGAACACTCCTACACTGTTGGTGGGAATGTACATTGATGCAGCCACTGTGGAGAACAGTCTGGAGGTTTCTTAAAAAACGAAAAATAGAGCTACAGCATGATCCAGCAATCCCACTCCTGGGCATATATCTGTACAAAACTATAATTCGTAAAGAGACATGCACCTCAGTGTTCATAGCAGCACTATTTACAACAGCCAAGACATGGAAGCAACCTAAGTGGCCATCGACAGATGAGTGGATCAAGAAGATGTGGTGTATATATATATACTACGGACTATTACTCACCCATAAAAAAGAATGAAATAATGCCATTTGCAGCAACACGGATGGACCTAGAGATTATCATACTAAGTGAAGTTAAGTCAGACAGAGAAAGACGAATGTCATATGATATCACTTATATGTGGAACCTAAAATCAGATATTAGCTACCTTTAAATAATATTTTTGAAAACATCATAATGATTAATAAAAGGCAACTGGAGTTGAACAGACATGTTTAATGTTTTAGTGTCTGGAAACCAAAGGACTCACTCAAACGTTATGATGAAAATGCTTTACATGTATCCTCAAAATATCTTTTGTCTGGGAGGCATACATATCTGTTGGTTTTTAAATTCATATGACAAGTGCGTTTCTAAAGCAGTATGTAGCCAAGGCTATAAAAGGCTAACACATTGTATAGAAATGCCAAATAACACTGAACACAACAGACAGATTCCTATACAGGCAGACAGGCAAAGAGATACTCTTGAAGAAAACAATTTAAAATTGCTCTCTTTTGACTGCATATCTAACTGCATGTCAATGTCAAGTCTCCATGAGACAGACACCTGTGAGCTTCAATTTCACATAGGCAGAATAGCAAGAAAATATCAGAAAATGTGGATGGATAAATATATAAGTATATTTATAAACATAGCTTTAAAATATAGGAACTGTCAAAGTGGAATATTTTAATTAGGCAGCCCATGAAGAAAGGTAACTGCAATAGATTTTTTTATTGAGGTATCATTAGCATAACATTATATTAGTTTCAGGTGTACAAGATAATAACTTGATATTTGTATATACTGCAAAGTGATCACCGTAGTTAAGCCCAGTTAACATCTGTCACCACACATATTCACAGTTTTTTCTTGTGATGAGAATATTCCACATCCCTGCAATGGATTCTGATGCAAAGTTGGGAAAAACAAAACAAAACAAAAGTTTCGGATTCCCAGCTAAGAGAAGCAAAGCAAATTATAAAGGAAAAATCCTAATTAAGGTCTATGACTGAGACCAAGAACTGGAATAAATGCATAATGTTTCAGCATCAATGATAATGACAGCCAGAGTTCATTTCATTTAAAAACCTAGTACCAAGGTATAGTAAGAGGCAGCATAATTTTGAAACTAGGAGCAGATTCTGGAATTGGATCACCTATGTGTGAATCTCTGCCCATGTTAGCTGTGTGAGCTTGGGCAAGTTACTTAACCTCTCTGTGCCTTAGTTTCTTTATCTGTAAAATGTGGATCACAGCAATATTCTACCTCACAGAGGTATTATCAGGATTAAATAATTTAATGTGCACAGAGGACTTAGTATAGAATCTGACACATAATTACTACTTGATAATTGTTAGTTAGCTAGTTTTAAAATACCGTGTTTACTAAGAATCTTTAATTTTAGCTATTTAAATAGGAATTTCCATCTTTGGAAAAAAATGTCTTCAATAAACTACTCTTGCAGTAAAAGGCTATTAGTCAAACCACATGACATAATGAAAGTCACTCCCACCTATAGCTTTCATTAATTGAAGAAAAAATACCTAGTAAAAATAGTTTAAAATTTTAATAATTATCTTCAAAATAATATATCTTCAAAATATAACGATATAACTTTTCTAGGATAGTCACTGCAAAGAGCTATGGAAATAAATAAATAAATAAATAAATGAACGAATGAATGAATGAATGAGTAGGCCTAAAGGAGCTCCATCTCTGCATCAGCTTTGGTCGTTTATGGAATGGAATGTGGACAACAAAGAAAGGCGATCTGAACACTGCTGTTGTAGGCACACACTTTGTAATCATTATGAGCAACCGCCATGTATTAAATACTTATGAAAGGCTCTAGAGATACAAAAATGTTATTAGACACTTGCCCTGTCCTCAAGAGCAAAGCAGTCTAGATGCGGAAACAAAACACACACATAGACACATAATAGCTTCCATGAGCAGTGCAGAGCTAGTGGAACTTAAGCTACTACAAGAGTGTTGTCATGAACAGCAATGGAACTGGCTTTCACTCATCTCCATGTAACATTTGAACAGAATATAAGGGAATATGTCCATCTATTTTTCCTCATTTCCTCTTTATTATACATCTATAAGGTAGTCTTAGCCCTATTTCATAGAAGGAATTGAGATTCAGAGACATTAAGTAATTGATCATGGACACTTAAACAAAAATGGAAGAGCTGAAATACGAAACCTGATCTACACTATAACATTATGGATGTCGTATATGTTAACAACAAGAATGAAACTGATGGCTGAATTGTCCTGGGCAAAGTTCTCTGTAGGATCCATGATAGATGCATTACAAACCTATACACTTCTCTTAGGGTCATAAGACTATAGCATCGCTGATTTATTTCCCAGTGAAAACAACTGCACATATGCACACATTGAGTAAAGAACACTGCTGCCATGCCCTAGTAAACAGTAACGGGAATGACATGACACTAAAATGACTTACAGATTCATTCCACATATGATATACTTCCTCTACACTGACCTTCCCTTTTTTGAACACGGGAGGTTGCAATCATTGAGTTTTACGTACCTGCAGGTCCAATGTGCAGTGTTTATGGATTAGCTGAATACAACATGCCTCTGAATGTGAGCTATTCAGCCTTTGCCTGTTCTCTGTTCCCTTACTAACCTATCCTTTCACACTCAGTTGTATGTGTTCACTGCCAGGAATCGGATTAACCGTTGAACAGCTCCAAGTACAGGGGGTCTTCCCTACCATTCTGGCATCAGGAGACAGTAGTAGTTTACCTCAAGTAGTGAAAAGGACACATGGAACTGGAATAAAGAAGACATGAGTTCGAATCTCAGCTACACTCTGAACTAGCTGTATAAACATAGGTTACTCAAATTCTCTGAGCTTCAGTTTTCACATCCGTAAATCAGGAATAATGATATTTGCCTCCCTGAACTTTGAACAGAATGCTGTATATTGAATACCTCTCTATGCACCAAGTACTCGAAAAGAGCTGATTTACTTTCTCATCTTCTTTATGGTTAGATAACGTGACAGCAATCATTGTAATCACATGAAGTTGTATTTCAAGAGCATGACTTCACCAAAAATATATAGATTAAAATGGCATGTTATGTTGCTGTTTTAATGAATGGCACATTGAACATAAGAAGCAAATCACATCTTATAAATGGACAAAAGTTCAAATGATTTCTTGGATAACAAAAAGCTTCCCCACCAAATACACAAATATTTGTTCTTATGATCACTGTCATGTTTTTGTTCAGTTCTGAATATCCAGTTTCTCTGCAAGAAATTTACAAGTTGTCCTATGAATTGTTTTCAGAAGGGACATAATGCAATTGGTGATCAGAATACATAAGAATTGAAGATAAATTAATTGGGAAACTTGGGATCATTGTTAAAATGAACTTGTGTGGTAATGTCTTTCTGACTTTTAAGCAGGAAACTTTTGTCACTGATACTTTTTACTTATGGGCTAGTATTTGCTCTGAAAACAAAGTACTTGCCTGTAAAAAGAAACTACTTAATGACACACAATTGTGTATGAAAATATCAGATTCAACAGACATGTGCTAGTTATCATGTTAGGGTTTTTTTGCAACATATGATATCTTATTTCTCATTTTATCCTCACAAAAGTGAATGAAGCAAAAATTATCCCTATTTTACAAAAGAAGAGACTGAATTCAGAGAAGCTAAGCTATTTGCTCATAGACACTTAGTGAGTTTCTGACAGTGCCAGAGTTTAACCCCAGAGATTCAAACGTCAAGCACAGCATCCTTTACCTTCTACGACTACTGCTATGAAAATCAGAAATGCTGTACTGGGTCAGATCGGTGATTTATTCAGCTCTCAATGCCGGTGCTGGGAGTTACAGTATAACATGGAGGCCAGGGTAAAAAGCTGGTACCCCAGGACAGAGATCAGTCCCGGGATCAAAAGTCAGAAGGCATACCTGATTGAGCATTTGAGAAAAGTTAGTGAATTAAACCAGGCAAGCACACACATGTCTGAAAACACACAGGACAAAGCATGACAGGCCAGATCAAGCAAAGATATGGGAACTAGAAAGGCCTAAATCCTAGAGACTAAGGCAAATATGCAGGAATCTGGAAATTCACAGAAACCAAAGGGCCAGGCTCAGTATTTAGGAGAACAGACAGATGGTACCAATAACAAGGCAAGTTCAAAACCAATGCAGCCCATTTCCTGGCCAGGTAGCTTCTTACACACTTTAACCAGGACGACAGATAGTTGTTGAAAGAGCCTCTCTCTCTAATACTGATCTCAAAGAACAGTTTGAAAGCTTTAAAGCGTATTCTATCTTTCCTATCTAATGCCAATCAAACTCTTTTTTTAATCTAAAAAACATAGGGTGAAAAAAACAATCAAACATTTAGACTTCTATTGGTTGCACAAAGACCACTAGAGGAAAGAATTAAAAAGCACACATTTATAGGAAATTCTGAAGCATTTTTGAAAAATCACAAAGCTTGCATTTATGCTCAGAGATGATTAGGCAAAAGGCATTTCAGGATGCTGGGAAAAACCGGCCCTTAACAAAAGGTACTTGTCTCTAAAGGAATAATAGCTAAAACGCCTTCAGCTTATTGTAGTGAGAGCACAGACAATGACATCATAGAAACAGCATAAATCACAAAGCACTTACTGCTTAATGTCATCATATGGAAGCACATTTTGCTGAGGTACATATAATGGATGGGAACACTTTCTCCTTAATTACATGTGTCACAGGGACAACACGCACTATGAGAGATGCTGATCAGTGAATCTCAATGGAGCTCAATCTGCCCATTTCTCAGAGCCACGTCTTTGAAGTATACTTGATAAAATAAAAGTACGTTGTCTTTTGTCCATGTCATAATCAGAGATGCCTCGTACCCTCCCCTGATATATAAAATACGGCTACGTTAGGTGGGGCAGCCTAGCCAAATGCATTTATATCTCAAAATTCACATTTCTTGGGTCTTTGTTTAGAATAGCACACCCTAAATGCCAACTCCTTGCCCAGGCTTTCCTTCCACTAAGGCTTGGGCTCTGAGCATACTCAAACTGCCTTTTCCATGTCCAAGTCAGCATGGCTCTTGAGCTTACAACAAAAACAACAAGCATAACAGCTACTAATTACTGAGCAGTTACTATATGTCAAGCATTGTGCTATGCGCTTTATCTCATAGAAATAAAGGCAGTGTTCTTGCCGCTGTCAAAGGCCAACCTCTCCATTTATGCTCTGGATTCTGTCTCCTCCTGTTTTCTCTTCCTTGATCGCTCCTTCTCTAACAGATCACCTCTGCTGACATATGAACATGTGCCACAATTTTCGATATTTTAAAAAAGAGATCCTTCCTTGATGACACATCCAGCTATCATCCTCATTAGTCTATGCTTCTTCATAACCAAACTTCTCAGAAGGGTCCAATTCAATGGATATTTCTGCCCTCACTTTATACAGTTGACAATGCCCTCCTTCTTGAAACCTACGTAAAAGGTAGGTTTCCTTCTTTTATTTTTGCCATACCTCTTCATCTCCTTCACTGGTTCTTCATTAGCCATACCCCCAGAGACTGATCCTGGACACCCTCATTCCTTCTCTTTCTAAATTCTCTCTCTAGGTTATGTCATCCAGTGTCATAATCTTAAAAATACAGTATATTGACTACTCTCAAAAGTATATCCCTGGTCCATAATTCTGTGAACCCCAGACCTGTAGAAAAACTGCCTATTTGAAACTTTTATATTCATATTCCACAGGCACCTCACATTTACATCAAAAACTAAACTTTGCCATTCCCCAAACTTATGCCCAAGTCTACTCCTCTCCCGGTTTTCTCCATCTCAATAAATGGTACCACTACAGAACCAGTTGCTGAAGCTAGAGACCAAGGTATCATCCTTTATCTCAATCTCTACATCTATCATCTTTACTTATTTATTTATTAGTAGTAGTGTTAACAACACTTGTATCAATAATAAGAGGAGATAGCCTTCTTGAACACCTAGTATGTGCCAGGCACTGTGCTAAGTGTTATAGCGTATTAATTCATTTAATCCTCACACCAAGCTTTTGAGGTATGTACTATCATTATTCCCACTTTATAAATGAGAAGACTGGAGCCACAAGATGAAATAAGTTGCCTGAAGCCACACATCTGTTAAATGATAAAGCTTGGATTTGAAACCAAGGCATCAGGCTCCAGAATCCATCCTTTTAGCCACTACACTAGGCTGCCCTATTTCAGTTTGATTTACAATGTGCCTCTGTATTTATTATATGTTTTGGATGCGCAGCTGCCCACTTGCTTAGGGAAAACAGCCTTCAATGACAATCTCCCTGTGATTCAGTTAACCTTCGAAGATATACATTACTACATACGTAGAAAGTTAAGCTCAAAAAGGTAAAGTTTATATTGCGGAACACTGCCACGGAGACTAAGACTTCCCAGAAACAGTAGAGTAAACGCATTGCCCTGATGGCATCGGGGGATGACCTACTATGATATGATTTTGCAGAACTTGCTAGGTCCTTGCTGGCTGACCCTACCCTATACCAAGAGGCTCGCCAGACTGTGAGTTTGTCCCCCGCCGACAGCAGGACAGCGCTGTATCATATTTCCCCACGGAAGCAGGCCACAATGTGCGCTCCAAACCAGACAGCTCCCCACCTACAAGCGACTGAAGGGTGTTAACGTCCTCACCACTAACTCAGATGCTTCAGCATCACAGGGGGGATTCTACTATAAGCAGCTGAGTTAGTATTTTTTTTAATTTTTTTTTATTGTAATGCAAGTGCCTGACCTTAAGCTTCGGATTGCCTAGGCACCCACATCAAAGACAGCTATCTTGAATAAACACACTGCCAGCTACAGGACTAGAGGAAGAGTCAGGCGGCCCCGCCCCAGAAGCTTCCTTTGTTTCCGAGATCTCTGGTCCACTGAGGGAACTGACCACCTGACCACTTGTTTTTCCCTTCTGGCATTGTAATTCCCGCTCATGTTTTAAATTCACCAATAAAGACTGAACCTGTGAACCCCTAGGCATCCCGTGCTAGACCCCAGTAAAAGAAGCCCAGGCCTGCACACGTACTCTTTCTACCCATGACCTCGCTGCGTGCTTCCACGCATGCCATGTGTCTTCCGGGACCTGTGAGTAATAAATCATGTTTTTTCTTCAAAGTTCTCTGATGGCTGTTACTGAAGTGTGTCTTGCAATCATAATAAGATCCGCAAGGTGGCGGGAGTGGGGGGTGGGGGGGAACGGCGGGTCTAATCACAATACTGGCTCCCAAAGGGGAAATGTCTGTGAGGGCTGCCTCAAGCAGTATGGCCCAGGTGAGTGCCCCAGGCATTTCTGGACGACACTATCACTACTGAGAGGCTGAGCCCACCCCCAAGACTTCTGTTGTTTACCTTCCTCCTGGAGGGGTTCTTCCTCACCCCTCCTTGGGTCAAATGGATCCTTTGATAGCAGTCAGTAACCACAGGACCACAGCTAGACTACAACTCTCCACAAGAGAGTCACAGTCTCTGGCCACACGTGACAGAGGAATCATTTGAACTCCTTCTGCATGAAGAAGTACAACTGAGGTACTGGATTTTTGAACAACACGTGCTCAATCATAAAGTAACGGTGAGGAATGCACGGAGGACCAGGGATGATCCTCATCGCTCTTTGCACTCGTTTCTCCAAGAAATGGGTCTGAGTCCATTGCTGGCCACTAAGTGCAGAACATGGGTGGTTTTCGGACATGTCAGCCCCACCCCTACCCCAGATTAAAAACTCAGGTGTGAAGATTTACCGTCCACATTTGAGAAGTGTGGTTTACTTACACCAAACAGGTACACAGAACCAGTAAGCAATTTGGGGGGATTTACGTGCATCAAACTGTGGAGAGAGGGAGACGGGTGGTGATCTTCACAAGACATCACCAAGTACAGTCTGGTTGGGAAGAAGCATACACACGTGTCAATGGTTATTTGGAGAATCGACCAAGGGACAGGAGTTTGGGAGAGAGGTGCTAAATAATTCTCTAGAAAACTGATTTTAGTCTACGTGGAAAGGCAGGCCAAGTCTCTGTTCTAACCCTAGGATGAAATATTGATTACCCCCATTGAAAGAGGATGAGAGATCACAAACTTCAGAGGAAATGTCACCTATCAATTAGACCAGCAGAATGTAAATCAAGAACAACCCAGCTGGAGGCGTTGGCCAGGAGGCACATGACAGGAGTGATGCCCAACTTCAACGCCCCCGTCCAGCCATGGTCAGGGGCTTGGCGGCCTGCTGAGGAAAAGTTTTGTTCCATCTCAAACTGTGGTCCTCCACAAATTTTCAAAAATTTACTTAAACTTCTTTCCTAGTAGAAGCTGAGCAAGAAAAGACTGTCCTGTATGGCCGCGTACGGGAAACCTGGCCTTGCTGAAGGTTAGGACTGTGCCGAGAGGAGGGCAGGCGGGTAACTGAGCTGCTACAGAAGCAGAACAGCTGTTTGTCTGCACCTCTTTGTTCTCTCATTATGGAAACCTGGGAGAGGCCTCAAGAAACCACATGACAGTGTCCTGTGTATACCCCATTTTATTGACTGAGGTCACCAGGGGTGTAGCTGAGAGTCAGATCTGACTTTAACTCCAGGTTCCACATCATCTTGCTCAAGAAGTTTATATCGCAGACTTCAGTTTCCTCGTGTGGGAGATGATAAAAACAATCCTCCCTCACAGAATCGCGAGGATTAGTGAGAAGGCAGGGAATCACCGGGTCTGGTGGGGACTCATCAAATCTTTCCCTGGGAATGGCAACCTGGTCCCCTTGGTTAGCCGGTGCTCACTGCGGCCAGGCTCCCGAACCCTGCCCTTCGTGGAGAGCGCTGCCCCAGGGCCTCCCGAGGCTGCGTTTGGGAGCTGAAGCCATTTTCCACCCCCACAGATGGCTCGAACTCCTTGTTCCAGGCCTTTCTGAGCCCACTGTTGTTGCTCCTTTCTCTCTCTCTACTCTTTTCCAAAGGCGAACAACTGCTCAGGGAATGAGGTGCTCAGCGCCCGGCGTGCTGTGTGGTGGAGAGGACACACACAGGTCTGGGACTCCCTCCAGCCTCCAGCCCTCACACTCCAATCGGGAAGGCTAACTGGTACAATCCCTGGACCATCTCCCTAGCTCCGCTGCCAGCTCTGGACCAGTATCCTCCTCTTCGGGGGAGCTGCCCCACACAAACACATCCTCCGGTTATGTGGTTCCGGGGCCGTCCCCCGTTCCTACGTGACCCACATCTCCCTCACCACAGCTGACTGGTTCAGGAGTCAGCCAGTCCCACTCCCACCCCTTACGCCTCCTGTTGTCGGCTTAAGGCCGGCCACCTGAGGACCAGCCTGGGTTTCTTCCCCAGCACTGAGGGAAACGGAAAAACTTACTCCTTGTGCTTCATGGGTCTTTGAGGGATTTTTCATTCCACTCTCCATGAGGGAAAAAGGGAGCAGGACTGATACATATTATTGATGAATTTAGCAAAAGAAAGAAGAGCAAGATGATTCGGCTCTATCTAGACTTTTTAACTTTTGCATCTGCATTTCCACCAAGAGGAAATGCTATAAGCTTACAATGGCTTATAACCCGTAGTCAGCCAGAACTTCCTTTGGGTAACTAGTCAGGGTAGGCTCACTGCTGTCACAAATATCCCAAGTCTTGCTGGCCTAAGACAGTACATTTTTATTTTTTGTTCTTACCAAGATCCAGTGCACAGTGGTGCTGCAGGCGATGGGGTGATAGTCTCCTTGTGTCATTCAAAGGCTCAGGAAGGGAACCCATATGACAACAGGTTCGAGATAACCGCAGACCCGCTCAGCAGAAGAGGAAGAAACAAAAGAGAACGACACGATCTATTACAGAAGAGATACACGAAAGTCTTCTAATGTCAGAAAATGCCAAGCTTTGGGCACTTGGGATGGTCCCTATCTTACCTACAAGCTCCACACCATGTACCCCAAATAGAAAAGACTCCCTAACTGACACACTGAGCCCCTCCATTCACAGCAGAAGACTGTTAGTGAAATGGCGTCCCAACTGTAGATCAGATCCATGCCAGTTACCTTGGCTGATCACATGACTCCTTTACTCCCAAATACGAATGGACAAATGGTTGCCAGATACTTGAGGAAAGTGAAAGAGAAGATCATGATGAACAAACAGAACTATTTCTGGAGAAAAAAACAACTATAATACAGGAAACGGAAGAGAACATTACCAAAACTTACAAATTCATATTCTCAGAATTTTAAGGAAGACAATGGATTTATAAAATGAGAACAGGGTGCTATAAGAGGGCGCAACTGGAGTACAAGAGAAAGCCCTTGGAAACAGAAATATTTTTGCAACGTTAAAAACGTAATAGATACCAGGTGCGTACGTCAAAGTCACCCTGCCTCACCCAGCCTGTGACGCAACGTGCGTGCAGCGTTTGTGCCCCGCCAACGCCACGCGACCTCTCCCGGTAACAGGACCAGGAGCCCACCGCCTGACTCCCAAAACGAACACCATTTCCGGTCCACCCCAGAGCGGCCGCCCTCTTCGCTCCGAGGCAGCTACCGCAGGCCCCGCGGCTTCACCTTCACGCCCGCCACGATGCCCTTGCTGTCCACCTTGCTGCCCGCGCCGCCCTCGCAGGTGCGCCAGAACTACCACCCCGACTGCGAGGCCGCTGTCAACAGCCATTTCACCCTGGAGTTCCACGCGTCCTTCGTGTGCCTGGCCACGGCCCTTTACCTCGACCGCGACGACGTGGCCTTGAAGCACTTCACCCGGTTCTTCCTGCGCCGCTCCCGCGAGCACAGCATGCGGGCCCGGTGCCTGATGCGCCTGCAGAACCAGCGCGGGGGCTGCCTCGACTTCCAAGACATCAGGAGCCCAGTCAGTGTCAACTGGAAGAGCGGCCTGAAGGCCATGAAGTGCACCTTGTTCCTGGAAAAGCTCATGAACCACAGCCTGCTCCACCTGCACCAGCTGGCCATCGACAAGAGCGACCCCCACCTGCACCGCTTCCTGGCAACTCACTACCCCAGCCAGCAGGTGGCGTTCGTCAGCGAGCTGGAGGGTCATGTCACCAGCCTGAGCATGATGGGGGCCCCGGACGTCGACCTGGCAGGGTCCCTCTTTGACAAGCTCACCCTGGGCGACAGTGACAAGAACTGAGCGTGGACTGGACTTCCCCAGAGCCACGGGGTGACCAGAGCGCTGGTCACCGTGCCTGCCATGCACACGGCAATAGTGCCCTGGCAGAAGAAGTTCACTTAAGGTTTTTTCTTCCAGCTTTGCCACTTCTTCCAATAAACTTATTTGGGTCCTAAAGAAATAAAGGTCTCTCCTTGGTTCCTGTGTGCAAATCGCTCACTTTTTAAAACAGGTATCCAGGAGGCTCTCCACGCACCCATGCCCCACCCACATGCCGCTCAGGATCTCCACAGAGGGAGGGAGAAGGCATTCCATGGGGCCCTGGAGAGTGCAAAATCCATCTTCCCCTTATAAACAATGTGGGTATATAGGGGTGGTGAGGTGAGGCGCTGCTGAATGCGGGTGCCTGCGAATAGCAGGAGTATAAAAACGCGGTATAAAAATCACAGTAGTGTGGCTTCTGGAGGAAGAAAGAAGGGAATGGGGTGGGACAGGGATTAAAATAAAGCGTCCTTAAAACTTTACCTGTAAACTTCGAGTTTACTAAAATATGTAAATGTTAGTGTCTGTTGATTCTGGGAAGCAAGATGGAGACCCCAGAAGCCAGCTTGGCAGGGTCCCTCTTTGACAAGCTCACCCTGAGCAACAGTGATAATGGTAACTGAGCCTCAGGCTGGCCTGCACACAAACACAGGGGTGACTCCCTCGTCACCATGCTGGACATGCATATTGCCCTTACAACACATGCAAATGTAGGTTTTTTTACTGTACTCTTTCTTCCATTAAGGTAACATGGTACCCCAAACCCCAAATTACCTCAAAAGAAGGACTGAAAAATATAAGGTCCCGGCTGAAGGTCACTTTGTGATA
This sequence comes from Delphinus delphis, assembly GCF_949987515.2. Classification (NCBI taxonomy): domain Eukaryota; kingdom Metazoa; phylum Chordata; class Mammalia; order Artiodactyla; family Delphinidae; genus Delphinus; species Delphinus delphis. The sequence continues at coordinate 95,201,648 of NC_082704.1, forward strand.
TCGAATATCAAGTAGAATAAAGCTCTCTGAATGTTAAGCCACGTTACTCTGACTCTGGCTGCTGTGAAGAATGTAGAGGATGAGGAGAGTTGAAGCTGAACGGCCAGTTAAGAGATCACTGTAGCAGGCCCAGAGAGACAATGGTGGCTTGAACTGCGTGTTGGTAGAGGAAATGAAGAGATGCAGACAAATTGCAGATGAACTGGATGAGTCTACAGGATCTGCTATATGGACCAGAGGTGAGGAATGGGAAAGGACAAAAATAATCTAGGCTCAAGTTTGGATCTGAACACCCTGGCTGCTGGTCGTGCTATTTATTAAGCTGGGCGTATTTGCAGGGGGACTCGAGGAGCTGGGAAGGCATGTCATGTAAAATCTGAGGTGCCTATTAGATACCCAAGTGGAACTGTCATGCAGGTAGCCAGAAAAATGAAACTGGAGCTCGGGGGGGATGTCAGGTTTGGAAAAATACATATGGGACATATTAGCCTATATATACATACATGGGTTGAGGTCACGGAGTAGATAAGCTCACCAGAAAGAAAGTAGAGAGATGATGGCACAGGCGGCCCCAAACCCAGAGCAGCCAGCACTCAGAGGATGGGATGACACACTGGAACACCTAGAGAGCTGCTGGTCCCGCTTGGACCATTGCCTCATTCCAGACTGTGGCCACTTGTGTCTGCTCAGAGATTATCTCAAAATCAGCCTGTTCTTAATCTCAGCATGGTCTCTGGTTTCTCCTTTCTAGACGTGGAGAGGCGTTAGCCTATTACCTTGTCTTCTTGACTATAGGTAGAAAGACAATTATTTCCCAGTAAAAGGATTTCCCAAGGAAACGACAGACCTGCTTTTCTACGTTTGGTTTTTGGTTTTTTTTCCGTTCCCCTTTTACAACTCTTCCCCTCTCTCAGTCCATTCTCTATTTCAGCAGATGAAATCTGTTCCCATGTAAACCCTAAGGCTGTCTAGGTCTGAGAAAAAATACTCAAAACATATAATTTCTTCTGTGTCCTGTATAGTTTACAAGGGTCAGAGTTAGAAATTTTCAGACTTCGTATCCTATCTTCAAAGACACATGAGTAGCTTGAGTCATTTTAGAGTTAACTAGATTGTTTTAACATTTACTGAAATATGAACAAGTGTAGCTAAGGAGTAATTTCTTTCTACATTTCCCTATAACTCTGCTTCAATACTTTCTTAAAAATGAGGATTATGGTCCTTTGAGTTTAGTTTCCAGAAAATGGTGTTGAATGGTATTTCCCCCTTTACTCTTTTTAGTCAAACTTGTTTTTTTCACTCTTTCTCTGTCTGCTTTGAGGTCCCTGCTCTCTCTCTGTTACAGTCTCAATACATACATACATATATATATATATACACATATATATGTATACATATATATGTATATAAACTGTTCTCCTCTAGATATGAGGAAGCACAGGCTGAGCAGCTGTTCATCAGTGTTTACAGCTATAAATTGACTGAAGATCCTTCTTACTCTCCTGTTTTGGAGAAGCAGTTCGGTGTCTTGGATCCTTCACCACAGGGTGACTCGATCAAATCCCAGTTTCGCCACTTACGAAATTGGGGGAACTTGGGCATGTTATTTCACTTCTCTGCGCCTCAGTTTCCTCAGATGTAAAACAGGGATAATAAAAGTGTCAACCCCATTGGAGAAAATATTTGCAAATGATGCGACTGACAAGGGTTTAATATTCAAAATATACAAACAGCTCATACAAGTCAGTAACAAAAACAACAAACAACCCTATCAAAAAATGGGCAGAAGACATTTCTCCAAAGAAGACATACAGATGGCCAAGAAGCACATGAAAAGATGCTCAACACCACTAATTCTTAGAGAAATGCAAATCAAAAGGACAATGAGGTCTCACCTCCCACCAGTTAGAATGGGCATCATCAGACAATCTACAAAGAACAAAGGCTGAAGAGGGTGTGGAGAAAAGGGAACACTCCTACACTGTTGGTGGGAATGTACATTGATGCAGCCACTGTGGAGAACAGTCTGGAGGTTTCTTAAAAAACGAAAAATAGAGCTACAGCATGATCCAGCAATCCCACTCCTGGGCATATATCTGTACAAAACTATAACTCATAAAGAGACATGCACCTCAGTGTTCATAGCAGCACTATTTACAACAGCCAAGACATGGAAGCAACCTAAGTGGCCATCGACAGATCAGTGGATAAAGAAGATGTGGTGTATATATATATATATATATACTATAGACTATTACTCAGCCGTAAAAAAAGAATGAAATAATGCCATTTGCAGCAACACGGATGGACCTAGAGATTATCATACTAAGTGAAGTTAAGTCAGACAGAGAAAGACAAATGTCATATGATATCACTTATATATGGAACCTAAAGTATGATACAAATGAACTTATTTACAAAACAAAAACAGACTCACAGACATAGAAAACAAACTTATGGTTACCAAAGGTGAAGGGGGGAGGCAGTATAAATTAGGAGTTTGGGATTAGCAGATTCAAGCTACTCTATACAATACAGATAAACAACAACGTCCTCCTGTATAGCACAGGGAACTATATTCCATATCTTGTAATAAACAATAAGAAAAACGAATATATATGTATAACTGAATCACTCTGCTGTACACCAGAAACATATTGTAAATCAACTAAAATTTTTAAAAAGCATCAACCCCATTGGGTTGCTGAGATTAAATGAGTTAATATTTTCTAAATACTTACAACAGTGCCTGGCACATATAGTACATATATTTGTAAGCCACCATTTATCATCATTACCATCATTATCATTCACTTACTTCTAAGTTCATTTGTGGTGTTTATGATTTGTTGATGAAAGGATTTCACATTTATACTTTGCCACTAGGGGGCTCTCTTGCATCTCGACCAACTGTGTCACTCTGCATATCAAGAAGGAGAAATCCTTCCTAGCTGCTTGGCTGCCAGTTGCTGCCAGGCTTCAGGGAGGGCAGATTGCTGTTTTCAGTGCCCCAAACTCAGGCCCAAGCCTGGAGGTGAGTTTTGCTGTGACAACCCTCTGTGGTAATTCCCCATTTGTCTCAATCAGCCTCCCCTTTAAGTCGGCCCCTAGAACAATTGTTTTGCTTATTCTTCCCAGACCCAGGTTGCCTGAGCCTCCCTCCTCTTTCCATCCTGAACTACAGTCCACTCCTCAGAGGTGGGAAAGACTGAAAGGATGAAAAGCTAATCCTGATCCCACCCATCTTCTGGATGTTTGGACCTGAAAAGGAGAGGAATGGGTGGATTGGAAGGGGAGAACGGGCAACAGGGCTACTGATAACATAATAACGAAAATGTATGTCACCACGCACTTGATTTAGCAAAGACGTTCTCAAGCTTTGCTGCACCTTAGAGCCACCTGGGAGTTTTTAGAGCTCTCAATGCCCAGGCCACCTCCAGGACCAATTACATCAGTCTCAGGGGCAGGACCACGACATCCCAGGTATTGAAAGCCAGTGCAAGCACACCTTGCTACTCAAAATGTGGTCCCTGGACCGGCAGGTCAGTGTCATCTGACAGCTTGTTAGAAATGCACAATCCCAAGCTCTACCGCAGACCTCCCGAATCAGAATCTGCATTTTAACAAAACCCCAGGTGACGAATAATATGCACATTGAATTTTGCGCAGCATTCTTCAGCATCCTATTTGTTACACGTGGCTGCACCTTGGAATCGCCTGGGACGCTGGAAAATAACACTGATGCCTCGATTTAACCAACTCACTCAGCCATACCCTCATGTAAGTACGGGACCAAGCACAACAAAAACATACCAAGCACAATAAAAACCCGAACAACAATGATTGAACCAGCAATTATCGATCACACACACATATTTACATACCGGCTTTTGCGCAATGTGCTGTTTTGTCACAAACTGGTGTTTTTAGAGTACGGCTTGGCAAACTACAGACTGCAAGCCACATCTGGCCCCAAAGGGTTTTGATAAACAAAGTTTTACTGGAACACTGCCGCACCCAATCAATTACCCATTGTCTGTGGCTACATACGCACTAGCACTACAACTGCAGAGTCAGCCATTGCAACAAAGACCGTGTGGCCTGCAAAGCCTAACACGTTACAGGAAATCTTTGCCAAGCCATGTTTTACAGTAATTTGCCGCAAGCCCTGAAGTCATCTCAAGCCATCAAATATTTTAAACTTTTCACCTGTCTTTATGCAGCTCTTTGTCTTTTCCCGTTTCCTTCCATTTTTGGGTCGCTTTCAATGAATATTCTAGAATGGCTTGGATGTTTATACTATTTTATACACATCCCTAACCCTCACACTCCCCAGAATTGTAGTTGTCACCTTCCAGACTGACATCTTTGCGAATTTCAGCACGTCAACCTGTCAACTTTCTTTGTGTCTTCAGTTTCCTGGGCTCCACATGTGGCTTTGTTAATTAAGGGCCAGCAGTCATCTCTCTTCTGGGAGCATCAGAGTGGGACTAGCCATTTTGATTCTCCATAATCACATATTCATCACAGAAGCTGTTTAAAGTGTACTCATTTTTAAGTTACTGCAATCCATTCCAATCATTTTTCTTACTGTGAGGCATTTAAGGTTCATTAATATGCAAAGCGACTGCCTTGCCTGAGGAGGAATAGACTCCTTCCCTTTCATCTGTATTTTAACGTTTATTTTTTGGTAACATTACTTTTGGTTTACAACATGTTATATCTGATATTAACTATGCCATATGCAACGAGGAGATTTATTCTCTTTTTTTTTTCTGTGCGCTAATTCCCTGGGCATGATTGTTTTTTCTCCCCAAAGTTTAATTCTTCTATAAAGTTGATGGAGAAGTAAAAGTTCCACCTTAAAATATGTTTTAGAACCGTAATTCAAGAAACAAACCTAAAAGAAAACATTCTAGGAGGGAGCATTCATGCAGCTTTTGACATTTTTAGCCAAATGGCCCAATTAAAATAGCCAAGAATTTTTAGCCAAATTCTTTCAACAAATTATCTTGGATTCTTGGAAGTTTTCTGCGCTATGCTTGGCACTAGGAATATAATATGACTAGGGCACAGTTCCTGCTCACAAGCGTGGTGGAAAAGATGCACACACAGAGAGATACCACCCATCTATCTGAGTAAGAGCTAAAAGAGGAGGCTTACAAGGTGCCGTGTGAGTGCAGGAGAGGAAAGGGTAGAGTCTGGATCTTACCTGGGTCGAAGGCAACATCCGCTGTGGAGGTAACACGGAGTCTTCAGAGAGGAACTGGAGTTCTACGAGTGGAGAAGAGTGGAAAGGGTATTTTAGCTATGTTCATTTACTGCAGAGGAGCCAACAGAGTGGGAAAGGTTACAAATTCAGGAGTGGACTGGGATACAGTTAATGAGAGAAGACCCAGAGGAGACAGGGGAGAGGCAGTGGATTTACGTGACACAGGAGGAGGGAGAGAGTTTTCCCCTTTAAGGAACTCTCCCAAAACTCCTCTCTCAAAAGTAATCACTGGCTTACTAATTCACATCACAAAAGTCCTTTTCAGCACTTGCTCTGCTTGATCATTCCGCAGTTCTTAACAGTGTCCTTCTTTTCTTACCTTCCTTGTCCTTTCGTGGTTTACCTAAGGTTTATCTATAGAGAACTATATAAAGCGAACCATTCTCCGGCATTCTGCTGTTGGCCTCTTCAACCCTTGTTCAATATATATTTCCCCTCCAATTCAGCCACATCCATGGGCCAATCTTTCTCTCTCTCTCTCTCTCTCTCTCTCTCTGCCCCCACTCCCAGACACTTCCCTTGATTATAACACTTGCACAGCCATCTGTGAAACATCTCCTTCTGGATGTCGCCAGAAAACTCAGATTCCCCAAGTCCCCAGATGAACTCACTGCCCCTTCACTAAACTCCCCCTAGATTTGACACACCTTCTGGGAGTGTCACAAGTAAAACATTTCAGAGTCGACCCTAGACTTCTGGTCTTACTCAGTCTGAACATCTCTTTCCTCTCCATTAGCTCTTCTCTTACCTGACACCCCCATCTTTTGCAGGCTCTAATCATCTATGATCTAACAATTTCCATAATCTCTGTACTTGTCAGGGTTCTTGGTGGCAAACCACAAAATGGGACCCTGGCTCATCAAAACAGAAAAGGCATTTTAGAAGGATGTCTGGTAGCCGATGGGGAAGCCCTAGAACTTTGCTCAGAAAATGGGAAGCATCATATGGAGCAGAGCCTTGTTTTCTTTTTTCTTTTTTTTAACATCTGTATTGGACTATAATTGCTTTACGTTCTTGTGTTAATTGCCGCTGCATAACAAAGTGAACCAGCTATACGTATACATATATCCCCATATCCCCTCCCTCTTTTTTTCTTTTTTAACATCTTTATTGGAGTATAATTGCTTTACAGTGGTGTGTTAGTTTCTCCTTTATAACAAAGTGAATCAGTTATACATATACATATATCCCCATATCTCTTCCCTCTTGCGTCTCCCTCCCTCCCATCCTCCCTATCCCACCCCTCTAGGTGGACACAAAGCACCAAGGTGATCTCTCTGTGCTATGCGGCTGCTTCCCACTAGCTACCTATTTTACATTTGGTAGTGTATATATGTCCATGCCACTCTCTCACTTCGTCCCAGCTTGCCCTTCCCCCTCCCCGTGTCCTCAAGTCCATTCTCTACATCTGCGTGTTTATGGCTGTCCTGCCCCTAGGTTCTTCAGAACCATTTTTCTTTTTAAGATTCCATATATATATGTGTTAGCATACAGTATTTGTTTTTCTCTTTCTGACTTATTTCACTCTGTATGAAAGACTCTAGGTCCAACCACCTCACTACAAATAACTCAATTTCATTTCTTTTTATGGCTGAGTAATATTCCATTGTATACATGTGCCACATCTTCTTTATCCATTCATCTGTCGATGGACACTTAGGTTGCTTCCATGTCCTGGCTATTGTAAATAGAGCTGCAATGACTATTGTGGTACATGACTCTTTTTTTTTGTTTTTTTTTTTTTTGCGGTACACAGGCCTCTCACTGTTGTGGCCTCTCCCGTTGCCGAGCACAGGCTCCGGACGCACAGCCCCAGCGGCCATGGCTCACGGGCCCAGCCGCTCTGCGGCATGTGGGATCCTCTGGACCGGGACACGAACCCGTGTCCCCTGCATCGGCAGGCGGACTCTCAACCACTGCGCCACCAGGGAAGCCCGTGACTCTTTCTGAATTATGGTTTTCTCAGGGTATATGCCCAGTAGTGGGATTGCCGGTCATATGGTAGTTCTATTTTTAGTTTTTTAAGGAACCTCCATACTGTTCTCCATAGTGGCTGTACCAATTCACATTCCCACCAACAGAGTAGGAGGGTTCCCTTTTCTCCACACCCTCTCCAGCATTTATTATTGTTGACTTTTGATGATGGCCATTCTGACCCGTGTGAGGTGATACCTCGTTGTAGTTCTGATTTGCATTTCTCTAATGATTAGTGATGTTGAGCATCCTTTCATGTGTTTGTTGCCAATCTGGATATCTTCCTTGGAGAAATGTCTAGTTAGGTCTTCTGCCCAGTTTTGGATTGGGTTGTTTTTTTGATATTGAGCTGCATGAGCTGCTTGTATACTTTAGAGATTAACCCATTGTCAGTTGCTTCGTTTGCAAATATTTTCTCCCATTATGAGGGTTGTCTTTTTGTCTTGTTTATGGTTTCCTTTGCTGTGCAAAAGCTTTGAAGTTTCATTAGGTCCCATTTGTTTAGTTTTGTTTTTATTTCCATTTCTCTAGGAGGTGGGTCAAAAAGGATCCTGCTGTGATTTATATCATAGACGGTTCTGCCTATGTTTTCCTCTAGGAGTTTTAGAGTGTCTGGCCTTACAGTTAGGTCTTTAATCCATTTGGACTTTATTTTTGTGTATGGTGTTAGGGAGTGTTCTGATTTCATTCTTTTACATGTAGCTGTCCAGTTTTCCCAGCACCACTTATTGAAGAGGCTGTCTTTCCTCCATTTTATATTCTTGCCTCCTTTGTCACAGATTAGTTGACCATAGGTGCATGGGTTTATCTCTGGGCTTTCTATCCTGTTCCACTGATCTATATTTCTGTTTCTGTGCCAGTACCATATTGTCTTGATTACTATAGCTTTGTAGTATAGTCTGAAGTCAGGGAGTCTGATTCCTGCAGCTCCGTTTTTTTCCCTGAAGACTGCTTTGGCTCTTCGGGGTCTTTTGTGTCTCCATACAGATTTTAAGATTATTTGGTCTAGTTCTGTAAAAAAATGCCACTGGTAATTGGATAGGGATGGCACTGAATCTGTAGATTGCTTTGGGTAATATAGTCATTTTCACAATATTGATTCTTCCGATCCAAGAACATGGTATATCTCTCCATCTGTTTGTGTCATCTTTGATTTCTTTCATCAGTGTCTTGTAGTTTGCTGAGTACAGGTCTTTTACCTCCTCTAGGTAGGTTCATTCCTAGGTGTATTCTTTTTGTTGCAATGGTAAATGGGAGTGTTTCCAGCCTTCACATTTTTCACCAAACAGGAAGGGTGCTCAGATGTTGAGCTGTCCAAAGGGATAAACATATCATCTAGTTTTTTCTAACCCTCCTTTTGTAGATGCTATTGGTGCTTTGCCCAGATCAATTTGACCAGCCAGGACAGCCAAACCCCCAGCTGCTTGTGCGTGCTGCAGCTGACAGCTTACGTCTGTGATGTTCTCAGGAGTGCCCCTGGCTAACTGGGATGGCCAATGATAGAGGCAAAAGAGCCTGAACTCTTTGCCCTGTCTCTGCAGTGAGATTTGTGCTCCAGAATCTGCCTTGTGTCAAGCCAAGGTTAGATTTTGCCTAAGATCGTATCCTTTCTTGATTCCTTCTCCTGCCCTATTCGGCTTCCCTTACTTGTATACAGTTTTCCCCTGAGTATACTCCTTCAATAAACCCCTGTCTCGGGCTCTGTTTCCAGAACACTCAACCTAAAATCCACCCTTAAACACAGGCAATACAACTCCTACTTCATTTCTTTCAATCACACTTACCACTCTGTATGACAATTTTTTTATACACGTGCACATTATACACATTCCTTAATAGGCTATAGAATCCTTGACGGCAGGGAGTATGTGGGGTCTTTTCCCCTCTCCTTAAGCACTAGTATACATGTAATAGGAACTTTAAAAAAAATGGTAAGCTGAACCTAACTGAACATAAAGGCCAGATCACAGTGGTTTAAAAAATGCATAGAAGTGAGACAGACGAGACAATAAATGTAGTGCTAGGCTATTCTTTCCAACGTCGTTTCTAAATGTCTTTCTAAAGGTCGTTATTGGCGTACCTATTTTATCCCCCTACTAGATTGTGGATGATAGAGCAAAAACAAGTTTTTAGTAATTAGTCTCTGGCCAAAAGGATCTCATAACAAGACATAAAGTTTATGGAATCTGGTTAATTTCCCAAAGGGGTCAGATTTATTCTTTCTTTTCTAGTTTCATTATTACCTACTCAGGAAGGGCTCAGGATTAAAATTTTGTGACTTAGCAATTTGTTCCATTCGAATGTCTGAATATAAGCCTGGATGGCCAGGACGAAGGATTTCACCCACTGTGTTCACATATTTCCAACCTATATTCCTTATCGCTCACCCGTTATGCACAATTACTTCATATTTGGCATATGATTCCAGTTTTATTACCATGTTGGCTCAAGGGTAGGAGTCTGTGTGTCATGGACATGAGACAAAGTTTACTGAGCATTTATTATATATAGAATACTGTTTGATCAATTGTTGGGGGTTAGACAGTTGACAAGAAAGAACAGAAAGTGTCTCTATGCAGAAGGAGCTCAAGTTAGCTAGAATCAGGGCATCCACAGCGTAGGATCACATACAGAGGACCTCCATTAACCAGTTTCAAATTGGTTAATAATTAATGCTGAGCCTCTAAGATCCAAGAGGGTATAGCACAATGGGATGATAAGCAAGCACCATGTCAATCAAGAAAGAACGTTTTTTGGAGAGAAATTTTCAAGTGTGCGGATGAACCACATTTGAAAAGACACTTTCTATATTTGCAAATGAAGCAACTGACAAAAGATTAATCTCCAAAATACACAAGCAGCTCAATATCAAAAACACAAACAACCCAATCCAAAAATGGGTGGAAAACCTAAACAGACATTTCTCCAAAGAAGGCATAGAGATTGTCAGCAAACACATGAAAAGATGCTCAACATCACTAATCATTAGAGAAATGCAAATCAAAACCACAATGAGGTATCACCTCACACCCGTCAGAATGGCCATCACCAAAAAATCTATGAAACAATAAATGCTGGAGAGGGTGTGGAGAAAGGGGAACCCTCCTGCACTGTTGGTGGGAATGAAAATTGATACAGCCACTATGGAGAACAGTATGGAGGTTCCTTAAAAAACTAAAAATAGAACTACCGTATGACCCAGCAATGCCACTACTGGGCATATACCCTGAGAAAACCATAATTCAAAAAGAGATATGGACCACAATGTTCACTGCAGCACTATTTACAATGGCCAGGACATGGAAGCAACCTAAATGTCCATCGACAGATGAATGGATAAAGAAGATGTGGCACATGTATACAATGGAATATTACTCAGCCATAAAAAGAAACGAAATTGAGTTAATTTGTAGTGAGGTGGATGGATCTAGAGTCTGTCATACAGAGTGAAGTAAGTCAGAAAAAGAAAAACAAATAACATACGCTAAAGCACATATATGGAATCTAAAACAACGGTACTGATGAACGTAGTGGCAGGGCAGGAATAAAGATGCAGCCGTAGAGAATGGACTTGAGGACACAGCAGAGGAAGGGGAAGCTGGGACGAAGTGAGAGAATAGCATGGACATATATACACTACCAAATGTAAAATGGATGGCTAGTGGGAAGCTGCTGCATAGCACAGGGAGATCAGTTCGGTGCTTTCTGACCACCTAGAGGGGTGGGATAGGGAGGGTGGGAGGGAGGCTCAAGAAGGAGGGGATATGGGGATACATGTATACATATAGCTGATTCACCCTGTTGTACAGCAGAAACTAACACAACGTTGTAAAGCAATTATACTCCAATAAAGATGTGAAAAAATACATAACATAAAAATGGTTTTATCTTTGTACAAAACAAAAAAGTAAAATCAAATCAAAGACACTTTCTCAATACTCCTTTCTAGCCCATGCCCTCCTGCTCATTTTTACTCTAGAATTCTCAAGACATGATTCTGGACATGCTATAACCAAACACTGGGACAAACTGAGAGGGTGGTGATCAGTCTGGATTTCAGGCTGAGCTGCTGCCATTTGGTGAGAAGCCACTGGTCCAAGTTCTGACCCTCGTCTTTACAAATACATGGCTTGCTTTTTCTCAGTGAACCCAAATGTGAACAGTTCTACATGAGGGATCAGCAGGCTTTTTCTCTAAGGCGTAAATATTTTAGAATTTACAGACCTATGGTCTTAGTCACAGCTATCCAACTCTGTTACTGTAGTGTGAAAGCCACAAAGAATATGTAAATGAATGGGTGTCGCTGCAGTCCCAATAAAACTTTACTTATGAAACTAGCTGGCTGGTCAGATTTGACACACAGGTTGTAGTTTGCCAATCCCTGTTCTAGAAGATTGACTTACACCAACAGTATTTCCAAGAGTCACTCATCAGCCAGATAAGACTCACATATGACCAGGACAGATTACCTCCCAAGAACGTCCTACCAGGAATTAGCCATTAATGTAACTCTACTACACATCAAAAGGCTGCTTAGTAAGCAGTGGGTCAGGCAAATTTTCTTGGTTTTTGTTCTTCCAGAAGTGACGCTGAGAAAACGGTTTAAATGCCAAGTATTTACTTGGCAGAAAATCCCTGGAAATACCAGTAACAAGTAGAAGTGTAAAAAGCAGGGAAGGGAAGGAAGCCAGTAAAATTTGCATCGATGACAAGGATCACTAAGGGCAACTTCCTGATAGAACAGGCCTCAGATTTATTCTACTCCTGAGGCAAGGGAGTGGGGATATTTATCCAGTAACTCCATCGGCCATTGGGTGAGGGCTGCTTCTGGGAGGGCAGAGGGCAGACAGGGCTCCAGTGTCCAGACAGAGGATTCAGGCAAAGAGTGGCAGGTGCTGGCAGCTGGAAGTTGGGCAGCATGGATGGACATGGGAGATGTCAAGGCGATATGAGTGGGGCATCAACAGCATCTGCTACTCCTTTTTTCTCCCAAGTGATAGTCACAATAAGGTAATATGAATTAATGAGTAAATTTTCTACTATAGGAATTTTTCTGAATAAGTGGAACTGGTCCTGTAGAAACCAACCAACCTTCCTCTCCATGGTGTTGGATGCGTACTAATACATATTTTAAACAGCTAACCTCTTTTCTGAAGTACGCCTCATGAGGCAACCATACTTCATGGAATCCTAACATGGAACATGTTAGAATTGTCATGATGATAGCTTACTTTTGTTGGCTTATATTTTGTTCAATGGTTTCCTTTTTGAGAATTAAGGAAACATGGAGCTTCATACAGCTCAACAACAACAAAACAAACAACCCAATCCAAAAATGGGCAGAAGACCTAAGTAGACATTTCTCCAAAGAAGACATACAGATGGCCGAGAGCCTCATGAAAAGATGCTCAACATCACTAATTGTAAGAGAAATGCAAATCAAAACTACAGTGAGGTACCACCTCACACCAGTCAGAATGGCCATCATTAAAAAGTCTACAAATAACAAATGCTGAAAAGGGTGTGGAGAAAAGGGCACCCTCCTACACTGTTGGTGGGAATGTAAGTTGGTGCAGCCACTATGGAGAACAGTATGGAGGTTCCTCAGAAAACCAAAAATAGAATTACCACGTGATCCAGCAATCCCACTCCTGGGCATATATAATCAAAACTATAATGAAAAAAGATACATGCACCCCTATGTTCATAGCAACACTATTTACAATAGCCAAGACATGGAAACAACCTAAATTTCCATCGGTAGACGAATGGATAAAGAAGAGGTGGTACATATATACAATAGAATACTACTCAGCCATAAAAAAGAATGAAATAATGCCATTTGCAGCGTCATGGATGCAACTAGAGATTATCATACTAAGTGAAGTAAGTCAGGAAGAGAAAGACAAATACCATATGATATCACTTATATGTGGAATCTAAAGTAGGACACAAAGGAACCTATGTATGAAACAGAAACAGAATCTCGGATGTAGAAAACAGACTCGTGGTTGCCAAGGGGGAGGGGGTGGGGAAGGGATGGAGTGGGAGGCTGGGATTAGCAGATGTAAGCTTTTATATATAGGATGGATAAACAACGAGGTCCTACTGCATAGCACAGAGAACTATATTCAATATCCTATAATAAACCATAATGGAAAAGAATGTAAAGAAAAAGAATATATATGTATATATATATGTGTGTGTGTGTATATATATATATATATATATATATAATGTATAGCTGAATCACTTGGCTATACTGCAGAAATTAACACAACACTGTAAATCAACTATACTGCAATTTTAAAATATATATATGGATATATATAAAATAAAAAGGAAACATGGGGCTTGCTCACCAGAGGTGAGGTCAATACTTGTCCCGTTCTTGTTTGGCCTCTGTCTGTGGCAGTTCAGTACACTACGTGCTCTGTGCTGCCATGTTTATTGTAAGAGGAGACCAAAGGCTGGCCTATGGAAGAGGAGAAAGTGGACTAGCGGCGGAAGAAGAAAAGTGGGCAATGAGGCCAGGGGATGAGGACCGGAGAGAATCAGACGCAGCGGGGTTTGGACAGAAGCAGGGCGAGCAATACTCACTGCAGCCTAGGGGAAAAGGAAGAGATAGAAACAGACCTTTTCTGACTCCTCCAACTGATCTGTTATTAGTCATAACAATAATGGCGGTGATGGGAGGATTGGAGGGTATTCACTTTCTATATCCAGGATCTGTGCTTTTAGCTTCTCTCCGTTGCTCTTCACCAGAGACTGCATCTTCTTTCCTTTGCTTTGGCTGTTTGGCCTTGTAGTTCCGCCCAGAGGGACTGCTTCTGATCACCTGTAACCTGTTCCAGGGGGGACCCAGGAGAAACTCCACGGTAACGGCTGAATGCAACGATAGGAAGGATCACGGCTATCTTCTTTGGCAAGTCACGTCAACCCTTGGGGGTTGACTAACCAGGCAGAGTTACTCTGGAGCAACTATGGAAAACGAAGAGTGTGTCTCTACTCTCTGGGTCCACACCCCGGGTTTTGGAACACAAGCCCATTAGAGAAGGAACTCCACAATTCTGGCATATTCAGGGCAAAAGAATGTTTAAGCTGTTCCGCTGACTTTGTGAACCACTGCCACCCTCCTTGGAAGCCAACCAACAGCAGTATAAGCTGAGCAGTTGAGAGCATAGGTTTGGGCATCACGCAGACCTAAGGTAGACTGTGTCTCAGCTACTCAGTTCTGTTGCGTGGTCTATTCCTCCAGGCATACATGTCAATACCTCATCGAGGATCCTGTGAAGAATCCACTCGCACAAGGGCAGCTGAGGGCAATGTAGCCTTTCTTAAGATTCCACAGTGGAGATCAAGAAGGAATTGATATCATGCTACCCAAAGTAATCAACTTTAATATCTCTGACATTTATCTTCTCCCAAATCCCTTCTTAGCCTTCTTTGATACAATGATTTTCTCTCTGTCCTTCCTCCATACAGTGCCCAGCGTCATTGGCTCCATTCTTGTCATCCTCACCCCTACTTATTTTCTCTTTCCTCTTGCTACGCAGAGTCCCCTCCAGATCTCTAGCTCGGCAACATAAAAAGGTCTCCAGTTAACAGGACCTTTTGAGAAGGCAAGTGGGATGACATGGTATTGGTTGCAAGAAGCAGAGGGAATTATTTCTTATGTCTCACGTTTGTGTAAAGGACCTTTCCTTAACTGGTATTTCTTTCTGTGTTTCCACTTTATCCCTTGAGAAAGAAACACATGGGAGCAACATAGCCAGCTTCTCTCTGCTCCCTTGTCCATTCCTCTTCAGGGATGAAAGAGTAACTTTTCTAATCAGAGACAGTAGGAAAAGGAACACAGTAGGTCTGTGTGGCAGCCCTGGAGGGATGCCACTCAGATCCCCCTTCAAGAAAGAACTTGACAGTGAGTTGCAACGAGTGAAGTTAGTTGACAGCCTCCAGATTTTGAAAGCCATGTTCTTCTTGGGCAGCCCCAACCAATGACTGAACATAGGAGAAGTTCCAAGGCCTGGCATTTCAGCCCAAGGTGGTACCCCTTTAATAGACAGTGCTTGCTGTGGAGCTCCCCAATGGGTTGGCAGACGTTCTGTCAAATGTGCATTGAGATCCCAGGCTCTCCTGCCCAATTGTGCTTTCTCCTTCTTTTATCTTTCAAAACTTTACCTCTCAATAAAAGTTTTGCACTCCTGTGTCTCAGAGTCGCCCTCTCAGGAGACCCAACAAACACAGTGTGGCTCTGTAGCTTTACCCCTTCTCTGTCCATCCGTCTGTCTGTCTCTCTCTCTCTCCTCCGCCACCCCAAAGATTCACCCTCTCTCACAAACTCCCTGTGGTAAGTTCCCCGGGAATGATTTCCCCCTGCAAGTGGGAGGCTGCATTCTCAGACATGCTGTCAGGCAGGGAGGTTCTGGGGGACTCATTATGGCCATATGTTCCATTTCATTGTACAATTCAATCTTAGAGTGACAAAGCTGTTATTTTTCTCGCTTATCTGTTTGATTCTTGTGTCTTATGTCTCAACTGGTTTTTGGCTCAAGAGGGAAACAAAGAGCTTATTTATTTATTCCCTTGACTCCAGCATGAATAGAAAAAAAAATTCTTACCTGTAATTTGGAATACTTGCCATTAACACAACATTGTAAATCAACTGTACTTCAATTAAAAAATAATAATAATAGAAAAAAATGGCAGTGGGTAATTGTGGGCCACATTTGAAGTGCTGGTTTAGTTAATCCAAGTAACTAGTAGTTAATCTACTAAACAATTATTTGAGACCTATTATGTGTTCCAAACTGTTGAGAGGGGAGGGGGGGATAAAATACTGTGCAGCCCTCACAAAGTACACTCTCGTTGGAAATAAGCATATAGAAATAGTAATGCCTATTAGTTGAATTGACCAAGGAAAACTAGGTTAGGAGAAGGGGGTCAAACACCTTTCCCTAAAACTAGTTTTAGTCCAACAAGGAAAGGCAATCCAAATCTCTTCTTTACCTTGACAATATGCTATTGATCTTTCCCATTGAAAAAGGATGGAAAACCACCTCCATATATATACAGAAATGTCATCTGTAAGTCAGAAGTACAGTATTGAAATCAAGGGTAACATAAAAGGCCATAAACAAAGCGAAAAGACAACTCACAGATAGGGAGAAAATATTTGCAAATGAAACAAATGACATGGGATTCATCTCCAAAATTTACAAACAGCCCATGCAGCTCAATATCAAAAAAAACAAACAACCTAATCGAAAAATGGGCAGAAGACCTAAATAGACATTTCTTCAAAGAAACATACAGATGGCCAAAAAGCACATGAAAAGATGCTCAACATCTCTAATTATTAGAGAAATGCAAATCAAAACTACAAGGAGGTATCACCTCACACCAGTCAGAATGGCCATCATCAAAAAGTGTACAAACAATAAATGCTGGAGAGGGTGTGGAGAAAAGGGAACCCTCCTACACTGTTGGTGGGAATGTAAATTGGTACAACCATTATGGAGAACAGTATGGAGGTTCCTTAAAAAACTAAATAGAGAACTACCATATGATCCAGCAATCCCACTCTGGGCATACATCCAGAGAAAACCATAATTTGAAAAGATACATGCATGCCAATGTTGACTGTAGCATTATTTACAATAGCCAAGACATGGAAGAAAGCTAAATGTCCACTGACAGAGGAATGGATAAAGAAGATGTGGTACATATGTACAATGGAATATTACTCAGCCATAAAAAAGAATGAAATAATGCCATTTGCAGCAACATGGATGGACCTAGAGACTGTCATACTGAGTGAAGTAAGTCAGACAGAGAAAGACAAATATTATATGATACCGCTTATATGTGGAACCTAAAAAAAATGGTACAAATAACTTATTTACAAAAGAGAAATAGAGTCACAGATGTAGAAAACAAACCTATGGTTACCAGCAGGGAGGGATAAATTGAGAGATTGGGATTGACATATACACACTACTATATATAGAACAGATTACTAATAAGCGTCTACTGTATAGCACAGGGAACTCTATTCAATACTCTATAATGACCTATACAGGAAAATAATCTTTAAAAAAAAAAGGATAGGGCTTCCCTGGTGGCGCAAGTGGTTGAGAGTCCGCCTGCCGATGCAGGGGACACGGGTTCATGCCCCGGTCCGGGAAGATCCCACATGCCGCAGAGCGGCTGGGCCCGTGAGCCATGGCCACTGAGCCTGTGCGTCCGGAGCCTGTGCTCCGCAACGGGAGAGGCCACATCAGTGAGGCCCGCGTACCACAAAAAAAAAAAAAAAAAAGGATATATGTGCAACTGATTCACTTTGCTGTACACCTGAAACTAACACAACATTGTGAATCAAATCAAATCAAGGAACATGTTCCATGGGAAAAAAACCAAAAAAACCAACATACATTTCTCTTATAGTTCTGTAGGTCAGAAGTCTAACACAGGTCTCACTGGGCTAAAATTAAGGTGTAATCAGGACTTAATTCCTTCCGGAAGCTCCAGGGTAAAATCTGTTTCTTTGTCTTTTCCAGCTTCTAGAGGTTTCCAACATTCCTTGGCTTGTATCCGTCTTCCTCAGTCTTCAAAGTTAGCAATGACCATCTCTATCACTATTCTTCCGTAGTTACATCTTCCTCTGACTATTGACTGGGAAAATCTCTCCTCTTTTACGAACCCATGTGAATAGATTTTGCCCACCCACGTAATTCATGACAATCTCCCCATTTCAAAGCTCTTAATTTAATCACACAGACTAATTCCCTTTTGGCATGTAAAGTAATATATTCACAAATTCCAGGGATTAGGGTGTAAATATCTTTGGGGGGACATTATTCTGCCTACCACATGCTACTTTTTTTTTCCTGTTTTAATTGAAATATAGTTGATATACAATATTACCTAAGTTGCAGGTGTACAATGTAGTGATTCCCAGTTTTTAAAGGTTATGCTCCATTTATAGTTGTTATAGAATATTGGTTATATTCCCTGTGTTTTACAATATATCCCTGTAGCTTATTTTATATATAATAGGTTGTGCCTCTTTTTTTTTTTTTTTTTTTTGCGGTACGCGGGCCTCTCACTGTTGTGGCCTCTTCCTTTGCGGAGCACAGGCTCCGGACGCGCAGGCTCAGCGGCCATGGCTCACGGGCCCAGCCACTGTGCGGCATGTGGGATCTTCCCAGACCAGGGCATGAACCCGTGTCCCCCGCATTGGCAGGCAGACTCTCAACCACGTGCGCCACCAGGGAAGCCCAGGTTGTGCCTGTTAATCCCCTACCCCTATATTGCCCCTCCTCCCTGCTCTCTCCCCAGTGGTAACCACTAATTTGTTCTCTATATGCATGAGTCTGTTTCTTTTTTTGTTATGTTCACTAGTTTGCTCTATTTTTTAGATTCCACATATAAGTGATACCATACAGTATTTGTCTTTCTCTGTCTGACTTATTTCACTTAGCATAATGCCCTCCAAGTCCATCCATGTTGTTGCAAATGGCAAAATTTCATTCTTTTTATGGCTGAGTAGTATTCCATTGTATATACATATACATATATATGTATGTGTGTATATATATATATACATATATACATTACATCTTCTTTATCCACTCATCTGTTGATGGGCACTTGGGTTGCTTCCACATCTTGGCTAATGTAAATAATGTTGCTATGAACATTGGGGTGCATGTATCTTTTCGAAGTAGTGTTTTTGTTTCTTTCCTATGTATACTCATAAGTGGAAGTGCGAGGTCATATGGTAGCTCCATTTTTAGTGTTTTGAGGAACCTCCATACTGTTTTCCATAGTGGTTGCACCAATTTACATTGCCACCAGCAGTGCACGAGGGTTCCCTTTTCTCCACACCCTCTCCAACATTTGTTACTTCTGTGCTTTTTGACGACAGCCATTCTGACAGATGTGAGGTGATAGCTCATTGTGGTTTTGATTTGCATTTCCCTGATGATTAGTGATGTTGAGCATCTTTTCATGTGCCTGTCTACCATCTCCACCGCAAGTTACTTTATAAATGAAACAGACTGTACATGTTCTATAAAAAAAAAAAAAAGAAATAAAGCCAAATAACTTGCACCTAGGAGGTACTTTTTTCTTTGTGTGTATAATACAGTGCCATGTTGCTCCTTGAAGTTTACTGGTTTTCATGGTAACTGAGTCTTAGAAACTACATAAAGGTAAAGTTCCTCTTTGACAAATTTTTATTAAACCATTTGCTAAGGTGAATTAGAACATGAAAATTGACTTTACCAGGCACCAATCTGCAATGGCTAATAGCCACTGTATGCATAACTGAGAGTAACAAAATTCTGGCTGCTGTTAGTATAACAGGTATGAAACTTGCATTTTGGGGGAGCTGCCTTAGGCAATTTTGCTGCAGTAAAGCTGTCTAGCAAGCAACCTCAAAATCTCATTCACAGGTCTACAGAATGACTTTTGCTGGAGTCAGCTGGTACCTGCTAGGTTTGGCTATGTATGGGTTGAGTTTAGTTGGGCTGGATTCATGTCTGTTCTACATGTCCCATTATTCTGCAATGTGCCCAGGACATGTTCTTCAAATGGTGGATGCAAGATACATAAGAGGCCAAGCCCAACCATGCAGGGACATTTACATCTTTTGGTCAAATTTGGCAAACCTTATGTCTTCTCACATACTACTGTCTAAAAAAGTTGACTTGGGACACCCAAAATCAGGGAGCAAGGAAGTATTTACCACCACCAGTGAAGTCATGATTAGGACAGGGAGGGAAGAAAGAAATGTGAGTAAATAATACAACCTACCACAAGGAAAGAGAGTACAACAGAGTTCCTGGAGTGGCATGGAGAAGGTGAATGGTAAGAGCCCAAGCTCACTCTATCTTGGGTCTCCAAACAGGTGGCAGACCTAGACTGACTTATGGTTTGGATGACTGCAATGAGTGACAGCAACAATAAAGTACTCACACTGGGCAATTATGCAATAAACACAGATGACAATTCAGACTTTAAAAGCCAACGACAGCTTAAAAAAAAAAAAGCCAATGACAGCTTTTGCTCATGCCTCAAATCTAGTTTGAACAAATCAAGTGATTACAAAAAAAAAAAAAAAAAAAAAAAAGCATTTGAAAATGTGGGGTGTTGTTAGGCTTCCATCTAGTGGCCACCAAGAGCCACTGTTCAAGACGGATGAATAAAGCATGTTACAGGAAAAACAAAAGCGAAAACAAACAGTACATCTACTATGACTATGGCCGAAAAGTCAAATTTAACCTATGTTAAGGACAAAATATTTATAGGCTAGGAATTTGTTTCTCAAGGATTTCTTTCTTCTATGGTATACCTAGAACAGAGCCTCACATACAGAAATTAACAAGTAACTATTGATGAATTCAATTTTACCAGGTTCCTTTTCCCTTAAGAAGTATTAAGCCCCTTTTTCTGAATGCTTTCTTCATCTTATTATACTGCTGGGTGGTAGAAAAGAAGCCATCATTAACATGAAAATTTGCTTCCTTCAGTATTGCCAAATCATGAAAGTAATATTATTTCATGACAAATGAGCTGCGTAGTCACTACTCTGAATTTCATCTCCATTGCACAGCCTGATCTTTGGCTGACACACTGTTCCTTTGATTAAATAAATAACCTTACTGAGATATAATTACATATCATATGATTCCAAGAAAAAGTATAATTTTACTTCTTTCTTTCCTATTTGAATGCCTTTTATTTCTTTTTCTTGCCTAATATACCTGGCTAGAACCTCCACTACAATGTTGAATAGATGTGCTGAGAACAGACATTTTTGGCTTGTTCCAGACATTAGGGGAAATACTTAGTTTTTTACCTTTAAGTATGATGTTAATTGTGGGGGATTAGGAAGTTTCCTTTTCTTCTTAGTTGGTTTTGGTTTTGGTTTTGTTTTGTTTATAAAAGCGTGGTGGATTTTGTTAAATTCTTTTCCCCCATCTATTGAGATGTTGTTTTTGTCCTTTATACTATTAATATGATGCACTGCATTGACTGATTTTCATATGGTGAAACTGCCTTGCATTCCTAGGATAACGCCCACTTGATCATGGTATGTAATCATTTTTATATGTTGCTAAATTCAGTTTGCTAGTGTTCCGTTCAGAATTTTTGCAGCAATGTTTATTAATGTTATTTGTCTGTGATTTTCTTTTCTTGTGATGGCTTTGTCTGGTTCGGGTTCTGACACTATGCCACTTTAATTCTTCCACTTTCCTTAGGTTGTTCTGTTGCTAAATAAATATGATTTTTTCATCTTTCCCCAAATCACTTCACTTTCTGGATCTCTAGTTACTCACTGAAGGAAAGAGGAAGAGTAAAACTGAGAATAAAGGAAAGAGAGAGTGAAACTAAAGGAATGAAAGGTGAACATAATCTCAGCTCTGATGGGCATATATGATAATATCTAAGCAATCTTGACTTGTTAACTTAAATTCTGTGTCCTTATCACAGCTCTTAAGACTGTCAACTTGAACTCTCCAGAACTCCCTGGACTGTGACTTTAGCCTATATACACTCAGACACACAAACACACTCTCTCTCTCTGACATGCACCAAACCACCATTATGACCACCACCATCACTACCACTCCTCTTTTAAATTTACATTCTATGTCGAATTTGGCCTGGGGAGAAACCATTACATCACCTCTAGAAAGCAGCAGCACATGTCTATTCTTCTTCATTTTTTATATGAATATGTAGATCCTCCCCAGTGAGAGGGCCAGGGCAGAGCCTAAGTAAAATTATGCTGTTAGCTCTCTTCTTACTCTGAACACTTTGACACAGGTAAAATAACATTAAAAGAAACATCAAGGAAAATCTAGAAAGGAGAAGTATCATTATTCAAGGGCAATCTTAGCATGAAGGTTGGATTTCCATTTTTTTCCCTAGGGGCAGGAAGTTAGAAAGATAACTGACAAGAAGGATATATGATTTTGAATTGGCTCTTTTTGTCCAGTCACTTGCTTCCAGGCATACAGGTACATGTCATTCAAAGGACCAAGCCTTGGGTAGTCACCTCAATTTACCTTGGCCCAAAGCCTAAAAGGAACCCTCAGTCTGTCCTAGGTCTTTGATCCAGTATCTTTTGTCACCATATGGTAGAAAGAGTTCTCACTGAGACTTCTATTTGAAATGACCAGCTCAACCACAGACCCTAAATATGGTCCACTGGCCTCTCCCTGGGGCCAATCCCCAATAACAGTAGACATGCTTCACCGTTGCTTTATTCAGAGTCCTCAACATCTTAGCTTTGTCCCAGGTTATAAAACACTTCCTGGCTTGCAACAAACTCTTCCTTCCCTCTGTTTGATTTAGATTTATTTTGTTCCTCATTCTTTCAGTTTCTTAAGGTTGGAAGTTAGATAATTTATTTGAGACTCCTTTTTTTTTAAAATATAGGCATTTAGGGCTATACGTTTCCATCTAAGCACTGATTTAGCTCCATCTCACAAATGTTGATATGTTGTATTTTGCTTACATTCCATTCAAAATAATTTTAATGCCCCTTAATCTCTTCTTTGACCTTTGGATTGTTTAGAAGTGTACTTTACTATTAGTTTTCAAATATTTGGGGATTTATCAGACATCTTTCTGTTAATGATTTCTAGTTTAATTCCATCGTGGTCAGAGAACATATCTCACATGATTTGAATCTGTTAAAATTTATTGAGACCTGTTGTGTGGCCCAGAATACAGTCTGTCTTGGTAAATGCTCCACATGTACTCAAAAATAATATGCTTCTGAAGAATATGTTTCTAAAGATTCCTCTCTTATGTGTCTATGATTTTCTTAACATGAGTATTATTTCTTCTTTTTCTTCCTCTTTCTTCTCCTGATTACAACAAGTAATACGCCATTGATTGACTAGAGAGAGAAAACTATGTGGGTTTTAAGCCATACAGATGCATTAACTTTTCAAAAAATAAGTATTTGTATTTTCAAAAAGTAAAAAGTGATAACTTACTCATAGTGGTGGACTAGACACAAAAACTACTATCTACACGTACACAAATGACAAAGGATATAGTTAGCAAACCAGAGATTGTGAGGAATGCTTGGAAGATAAAAACAGGAGATGCTTTCACAATGATAAAACCAGAGAATTTTAAATACCTGCAGTAGGCTACTGGGAGATCAAGATGGCAGAGTAGGAGGAGGCTGAGCTCACCTCCCCCCATGAACAGATGAAAAATACATCTACACGTGGAGTAATTCTCATTCAAAACAAACTGGAGACTGGCAGAAAGGCTCTTCTACAATGAAGGCTGGAAGAAAGATACACACAGTCAGGAAGGAAGGGAAGAGAAGCAATAGGATTGGGACCTGTGCCCTTAGTAGGGAACACAGAAGGGGGAGGATTACACGTGCTTGGAGGTCCTCCCTGGGGAGTGAGTGGTTCAAACCACATATTGGGCACCCCAGACCTAGGGTATGACACCAGGAAGATGAGTCCCCTTGGCTGGTTTGAAGACCAATAGTACTGGCAAGGGTGCTGTGAGAAACTTAGATTTCACTCATGTACACGTTTGCTTGCTGTCATAACAAGGTGGAGGAAGCAGATTGAGACTGACTGGGACCCTGGCCAGTTCCCTGTGACCACCCCAGTGCATGCCCCAGTCCACACAAAGTGCCTGCTCTGGCCCATCTTGCTCCATGGTGCAGCACCCCACTAGGGCAAAGGCTGCCATTGCTGAAGAGAGTGCATAGTTGGGGGGTATGGAGCTGGCTCAGAACCAGCACTACATCTCAGTGGGGAAAGGGCAGCCACTGCTGGCATACAGGAGGCAGCAGATCAGGAACATCTGGAACTCAGACTGGTGTGCTGGGACCACCCTAGCAGAAGCCCAGCCCACACCAGGAACCCACTCTGGCCCCTCCTGATCCAGCACTGCTCCCTTCCAGGGCAAAACTGCCGATGCTGGGAGAAAGGATAGCATACACTTAGAGGGAACATAACTAGCTCAGAGCCGACTTTCTAGTCTTCTGCTCCAGCACCTTGGGACACAACCCCACCCCTAATAGGGTGGTGTTGGCCACTGAGCACGGCAGAAGCCCCACCTCATATCTGGCTCTGACTCGAGCTCCTCCATCTCCAGCCCCATTGCCCACCAAGGTGATAGTTGCCAGGAAACCCTGGGGGAAGATGTGACTTGTGCTCATTTCAGATTCAGCTATGCCACCAAAGCTACTGGGCACACACAAACTGCACAGGGATGCTCCCACACAACAACACTCCTTAAAGAATGGATAGGTAACTGTTTCACTTAATTTCATAGAGACAAAATTAAACAAAATGAGAAGACAAAGGAATTTGTTTCACACAAAAGAACAAGGAAAAAAACTCTGAAAAAAATATTGAAACAGAAAAATAATTTACCATATAAAGAGTTCAAAGAATTAGTAATGAAAATGCTAACTGAACTACAGAAAAGAATATATGAAAAAAAAAGAATATATGAACACAGTGAGAATTTTAACAAGGAACTAGAAAATATAAAAAGAACCAGTCAGAGCCAAAGCATACAATAAGTGAAATGAAAAAAAACAAAAACAAAAAAAACAAAACTAGAAGGGATTAGCAGCAGACAAGGTGATATAGAAGAATGAATAAGTAATCTGAAAGATGATATAATGAAAACCACTTAATCAGAACAAAAAAAAATCAGGTTTAAAAAATGAGAACAATTGAAGGGACCTCTAGGACTACATCAAGTGTACTAACATTCTCATTATAGAGGTCCCAAAAGGAGAAGAGTAAAAAAAAGGGGGGGGTCAAAAATGAATTTGATAGAATTATGGATGAAAACTTCCCAGAACTGAAGAAGGAAACAGTTATCTAGGCATAGGAAGCACAGAGGGTCCCAAACAAGATGAAAGCAAAAAGACCTATACCAGGACACATCATAATTAAAATGGCAAAAGTTACACAGAAAGAATTCTAAAGTCAGCAAGAGAAAAACAGAGTCATATACAAAGGAACACCTATAATGCTATCAGCTGATCTTTCTGCAGAAACTTTGCAATCCAGACGGGAGAGACATGATATATTTAAAGTGATGAAAGGGAAAAACCTACAACGTAACATACTCTACCCAGCAAGATTATCATTCAGAATTGAAAGAGAGATAAAGAACTTCCCAGAGAAGCAAAAACTAAAAGAATTAATCAATACTAAACCTACCCTAAAAGAAATGTTAAAGAGTCTCCACTAGGTAGATAATCAAAGGCTACAACAAGAAGTAAGAATCTATAGAAAAGGAAAAAATCCCACTAGTAAAGGCAAATATATAGTAAAGGCTGCGGATCAACCACTTAAATATGCTAGTACAAATGTTAAAAGACAAAAAATTGAAAAATCAAATATAAATACAATAACCATTAAGGTATAAATACGAAGATGTAAAATATGACATCAAAAACACAAAATGTAGGGGAGGGGAGTTAACATACTGTCGATCTTTTAGAATGTGTTTGAATTTAAATAACTACGAGTTTAAAACAAGTAGATATAGTTACAGGTCAACATATCTGAACCCCAGGGTGACCACAAATCAAAAACCTACAACATATACACAAAAACTAGAGCGAAAGGTACACAAGCATGTCACTAAAGAAAACCATCCAACCACAAGGGAATAAACTAAAAGAAGAAAAGAACTGAGGATAACTATAAAAACAACCAGAAAACAAATAACAAAAGGGCAATAAGTACATACCTATCAAAAATCACTTTAAATATCAATGGACTTAAGGTTCCAATCAAAAGAAAAAGGGTGGATGTCTGTATTAAAAAAAAAAAAACAAGACCATCTATATGCTGCCTACAAGAGACTCATTTCAGAGCTAAAGACAAACACAGGCTTAAAGTGAAGGGATGGAAAAAGATTTTTCAGGCAAATGGAAATGACAACAAAGTGGAGGTAGCAATACTCACATCAGACAAAAGAGACTTTAAAACAAAGTCTATAACAAAAGACAAAGAAGGGCACTATATAATGATAAAACGTCAATACTAGAAGAGGATATAACATTTGTTAATATATATGCACCTATTATAGGAGCGCCTAAATATATAAAGCAAGTATTATCAGACATAAAGGGAGAAATTGACAATAATACGATAATAGTAGGGAACATTAACACCCCACTTATATCAACGGACAGATCATCCAGACAGAAAATCAATACGGAAACAGTAGTCTTAAATGACATATTAGAAGAGTTGGGCTTAGATATCTATAAGACATTCTACTCAAAAGCCGCAGAATATACATTCTTTTCAAGTATACACGGAACATTCTCCAGGATAGATCACATGCTAGGCCATAAAAAAAACCTCAACAAATTTAAGGGAACAGAAATTATATCAAGCATTTTTCAGACCACAGTAGTATAAAACTAGAAATCAATTACAGGAAGAAAAATGGGAAAATACTAAAACAATGGGTTAATGAAGAAATCAAAGAGGACATCAGAAAATACCTCAAGACAAATGACAATGGAAACACAACTTTCCAAAATCTATGGGATGAGGGGACTTCTTTGGCAGTCCAGTGGTTAAGACTCCATGCTTCCAATGCAGGGCGTGTGGGTTAGATCCCTGGTTGGGGAACTAAGATCTCACATGCTGCGCAGTGCATGCCCCCCCAAAATAACAACAACAAAAATCTATGGGATGCAACGAAAACAGTTCTACAAGAGAAGTTTATAGTGATAGAGGCGTACCTCAAGAAACAAGAAAAATCTCAAAGAAACAACCTAACCTACCATCTATAGGAATTATAAAAATAAGAACAAAGCCCACAGTCCGTAGAAGGAAGGAAATAATAAATATCAGAGAGGAAATAGAGACTCAATACACAGTAGACAAGATCAATAAAACCTAGAGCTGTTTTTTTTAAAGATAAACAAAACTGATAAGTCTTTAGCCATGTTCCTCAAGAAAAAAAAAGAGAGGACCCAAGTAAACAAAACAAGAAATGAAAGAGGAGAAATTATGACCGATACCACAAAGATACAAAAATCATAATACTATGAACAGTTATGTGCCAACAAATTGGGCAACCTAGAATAAATGGATAAACTTGTATAAATACACAATTTTCCAAGACTGAATCAGAAAGAAATAAACAATGTGAACAGACTGGTCACTAGTAGTAAACTTGAATTAGTAATGAGTGAACTATCAGAAAGGGAAAGCAAGAAAACAATCCCATTTAAAGTCACATCAAAAAATACACAGGAATAAACTTACCCAAGGAGGTGACAGACTTACACTCTGAAAACTATAAAAACACTGCTGAAGGAAACTGAAGATGATACAGAGAAATGGAAAAATATCCCATGTTCATGGATGGGAAGAATTAATAGTTAAAATGTCCATATCATCCAAAGCGATCTACAGATTTAATGCAATCCCTATCAAAATACCCATGACATTTTTCACAAAACTAGAACAAATAATCCTAAAATTCATATGGAACCACAAAGACACTGAATAGCGAAAGCAATCTTGAGAAAAAAAGAACAAAGCTGGAGCTGTCATGCTCCCTGACTTCAGACTATACTACAAAGCTACAGTATCAAAGCAGTAGCTAAAATAGGCACAAAAACAGACACATAGATCAATGGAACAGAATAGAGAGCCCAGAAATAAAGCTATGCACATTATGGTCAATTAATCTAGAACAAAGGCGGCAAGAATATACAGTGGAAAAAAGACAGTCTCTTCAATAAGTGGTACTGGGAAAACTAGACAGCTATGTGTAAAAGGATGAGATTAGAACATTTCCTCACTCCATATACAAAAACAAACTCAAAATGGATTAAAGACCTAAATGCAGGACCAGAAACCACAGAACTCATAGAAGAGAAAACATTACCTGACATAAATGGTAGCAGTATTTTGGACCTGTCTGCTAAGGCAAAGGAAACAAAAGAAAAAATAAACAAATGGGACCTAACTAAACTTAAAACTTTTGCACAGCAAAGGAAGCCATCAACAAAACAAAAAGACAACCAAATGAATGGGAGAAAATATTTTCAAATGATATGAGTGATAAGGGGTTAATATGCAAAATATGTAAACAGCTCATACAAGTCAATATCCAAAAAAAAAACAAAGAAAAACACCCAAACAACCCAATTGAAAAGTGGGCAGAAGAAGTGAGTAGACATTTTCCCAGAGAGGACATACAGATGGCCACCAGGCATATGAAAAGATGCTCAACATAGCTAATCATTAGAGAAATGAAAATCAAAAACCCTTGAGAAATCACCTCATACCTGTCAGAATGGCAACCATCAAGAAGACCACAAATAGGAAGTGTTGGCAAGGATGTGAAGAAAAGGAAACCCTATACACTGTTGGTGGGAATGTAAATTGGTGCAGCCACCATGGAGAACAGTATGGAGGTTTCTCAAAAAACTAAAAATAGACCTAGCATATGACCCAGCAATTCTACTCCTGGGCATATATCTGAAGAAAACAAAAACACTAATTTGAAAAGATACATGTACCCCAATGTTTACAGCAGTATTATTTACAATAGCCAAGACATGGAAGCAACCTAAGTGTCCATCAACAGATGAATGGATAAAGATGTGTGTACGTAATACTAAAATGTAATACCACTCTGCTATAAAAACATGAAATTTGCCATTTGCAACAACATGGATGGACCTGAAGCGTATTCTGCTTCATGAAATAAGTCAGACAGAGAAAGACAAATAATGTATGTTATCACTTATATTTCAACCTAAAAGATAAAACAAATGATTGAATGTAACAAACAGAAACAGACTCACAGATATAAAGAACAAACTAGTGGTTAACAGGCTCCACTAGTAGGAAAGGGGAGATGGAAAGGAAGAGGGAAGAAGGAGAAAGAAAAGAGTAGGGGCAGAGAGGGGAAAGATGGCGGAAGAGTAAGATGCGAACATCACATGCCTCCCCACAGATACATCAGAAATACATCTACACGTGGAATAACTCCTACAGAACACCTACTGAACGCTGGAAGAAGACCTCAAACCTCCCCAAAGGCAAGAAACTCCTTACGTACGTACCGGGGTAGGGCAAAAGGAAAAAGAATAAACAGAGACAAAAGAATAGGGATGGGACCTGCACCAGTGGGAGGGAGCTGTGAAGGAGGAAAGGTTTCCACACACTAGGAAGCCCCTTCGTGGGCGGAGACAGGGGTGGCGGAGGGGGGAAGATTCGGAGCCGCGGAGGAGAGCGCAGCAACAGGGGTGCAGAGGGCAAAGTGGAGAGATTCCCGCACAGAGGATCGGTGCCGACCAGCACTCACCAGCCCGAGACGCTTGTCTGCTCACCCGCCGGGGTGGGCGGGGGCTGGGAGCTGAGGCTTGGGCTTCGGTAGGATCGCAGGGAGAAGACTGGGGTTGGCAGTGTGAACACAACCTGAAGGGGGCTAGTGCCCCACAGCTAGCCGGGAGGGAGTCTGGGAAAAAGTCTGGAGCTGCCAAAGAGGCAAGAGACTTTTTCTTGCCTCGTTGTTTCCTGGTGCGCGAGGAGAGGGGATTAAGAGCGCTGCTTTAAGGAGCTCCAGAGACAGGCGTGAGTCGCGGCTAACAGAGCGGAGCCCAGAGACGTGCATGAGACGCTAGGGCTGCTGCTGCTGCTGCCACCAAGAAACTTGCGTGCGAGCACAGGTCACTATCCACACATCCCCTCCCGGGAGCCTTTGCAGCCCGCCACTGCCAGGATCCCGTCATCCAGAGACAACTTCCCCAAGAGAAGGCACAGCGCGCCTCAGGCTGGTGCAACCTTCTGCTGGTCTCTGCCGCCGCAGGCTCGCCCCGTATCCGTGCCCCTCCCTCCCCCCGGCCTGAGTGAGCCAAAGCCCCCGAATCAGCGGCTCCTTTAACCCCGTCCTCCCTGAGCAAAGAACAGACGCCCTCCGGCGACCTACACGCAGAGGTGGGGCCAAATCCAAAGCTGAGCCCCGGGAGCTGTGCGAACAAAGAAGAGAAAGGGAAATATCTCCCAGAAACTTCAGGAGCAGCGGATTAAACCTCCACAATCAACTTGATGTACCCTGCATCTGTGGAATACCTGAACAGACAACGAATCATCCCAAATGGAGGAGGTGGAGTTTGAGAGCAAGATTTATTATTTTTTCCACTTTTCCTCTTTTTGTGAGTGTGTATGTGTATGGTTCTGTGTCAGATTTTGTCTGTATAGCTTTGCTTTCACCATTTGTCACAGGGTTCTGTCCATCCGTTTTTTTTTTTTTTTACTTTTCAAAAAAAAAATTTTTCTTAAGAATTATTTTTTATTTTAATAACATTATTTTAGTTTATCTTACTTTATTTTCTTTTATTCTCTTTCTTTCTTTCTTTCTACTTCTTCTCCCTTTTATTCTGAGCCGTGTGGATGAAAGACTCTTGGCGCTCCAGGTAGAAGTCAGTGCTGTGTCTCTGAGGTGGGAGAGCCAACTTCAGAACACTGGTACACAAGAGACCTCCCAGCTCCACGCAATATCAAACGGCGAAAATCTCCCAGAGATCTCCATCTCAACACAAACACCTAACTTCACTCAACGACCAGCAAGCTACAGTGCTGGACACCCTATGCCAAACAACTAGCAACACAGGAACACAACCCCACCTATTAGCAGAGAGGCTGCCAAAAATCACAATAAGGCCACAGACACTGCAAAACACAACACCAGACGTGGACCTGTCCACCAGAAAGACAAGATCCAGCCTCATCCACCAGAACACAGGCACTAATCCTCTCCACCAGGAAGCCTACACAACCCACTGAATCAACTTTAGCCACTGGGGACAGACACCAAAAACAACGGGAACTATGAAACTGCAGCCTGCAAAAAGGAGACCCTGAACACAGTAAGGTAAGCAAAATGAGAAGACAGAAAAACACACAGCAGATGAAGGAGCAAGATAAAAACCCACCAGACCTAACAAATGAAGAGGAAATAGGCAGTCTACCTGAAAAAGAATTCAGAATAATGATAGTAAAGATGATCCAAAATCTTGGAAACAGAATAGAGAAACTGCAAGAAATATTTAACAAGGACCTAGACGAACTAAACAGGAAACAAGCAATGATGAAAAACACAATAAATGAAATTAAAAATACTCTAGAAGGGATCAATAGCAGAATAACTGAGGCAGAAGAACGGATAACTGACCTGGAAGATAAAACAGTGGAAACAACTACTGCAGAGCAGAATAAAGAAAAAAGAATGAAAAGAACTGAGGACAATCTCAGAGACCTCTGGGACAACATTAAATGCACCAACATTCGAATTATAGGGGTCCCAGAAGAAGAGAAAAAGAAAGGGACTGAGAAAATATTTGAAGAGATTATAGTTGAAAACTTCCCTAATATGGGAAAGGAAATAGTTAATCAAGTCCAGGAAGCACAGGGAGTCCCATACAGGATAAATCCAAGGAGAAACACGCCAAGACACATATTAATCAAACTGTCAAAAATTAAATACAAAGAAAACATATTAAAAGCAGCAAGGGAAAAACAACAAAAAACACACAAGGGAATCCCCATAAGGTTAACAGCTGATCTTTCAGCAGAAACTCTGCAAGCCAGAAGGGAGTGGCAGGACATATTTAAAGTGATGAAGGAGAAAAACTTACAACGAAGATTACTCTACCCAGCAAGGATCTCATTCAGATTTGATGGAGAAATTAAAACTGTTACAGACAAGCAAAAGCTGAGAGAGCTCAGCACCACCAAACCAGCTTTACAACAAATGCTAAAGGAACTTCTCTAGGCAAGAAACACAGGAGAAGGAAAAGGCCTACAAAAACAAACCCAAAACAATTAAGAAAATGGGAATCGGAACATACATATCAAGAATTACCTTAAATGTAAATGGATTAAATGCTCCCACCAAAAGACACACACTGGCTGAATGGATACAAAAACAAGACCCATATATATGCTGTCTACAAGAGACCCACGTCAGAACTAGGGACACATATAGACTGAAAGTGAGGGGATGGAAAAAGATATTCCATGCAAATGGAAACCAAAAGAACACTGGAGTAGCAATTCTCATATCAGACAAAATAGATATTAAAATAAAGACTATTAGAAGAGACAAAGAAGGACACTACATAATGATTAAGGGATCAATCCAAGAAGAAGATATAACAATTGTAAATACTTATGCACCTGACATAGGAGCACCCCAATAAATAAGGCAAATACTAACAGCCATAAAAGGGGAAATCGACAGTAATACGTTCATAGTAGGGGACTTTAACACCCCACTTTCACCAATGGACAGATCATCCAAAATGAAAATAAATAAGGAAATACAAGCTTTAAATGATACATTAAACAAGATGGACTTAATTGATATTAATAGGACATTCCATCCAAAAACAACAGAATACATATTTTTCTCAAGTGCACATGTAACTTTCTCCAGGACAGATCATATCTTGGGTCACAAATCAAGCCTTGGTAAATTTAAGAAAATTGAAATTGTATTAAGTATCTTTTCCGAACAGAACGCTATGAGACTAGATATCAATTACAGGAAAAGATCTGTAAAACATACAAAAACACATGAAGGCTAAACAATACACTACTTAATAACGAAGTCATCACTGAAGAAATCAAAGAGGAAATCAAAAAATACCTAGAAACAAATGACAATGCAGACACAACGACCCAAAACCTATGGGATGCAGCAAAAGCAGTTCTAAGAGGGAAGTTTATAGCAATACAATCCTACCTTAAGAAACAGGAAACATCTCAAATAAACAACCTAAACTTGTACCTAAAGCAATTAGAGAAAGAAGAAGAAAAAAACCCAAAGTTAGCAGAAGGAAAGAAATCATAAAGATCAGATCAGAAATCAATGAAAAAGAAATTAAGGGAACGATAGCAAAGATCAATAAAAGTAAAAGCTGGTTCTTGGAGAAAATGAACAAAATTGATAAACCATTAGCCAGACTCATCAAGAAAATAAGAAGACTCAAATCAATAGAATTAGAAATGAAAAAGGAGAAGTAACGATTGACACTGCAGAAGTACAAAAGATCATGAGAGATTACTACAAGCAACTCTATGCCAATAAAATGGACAACCTGGAAGAAATGGACAAATTCTTAGAAATGCACAACTCGCCAAGACTGAATCAGGAAGAAATAGAAAATATAGACAAACCAATCACAATCACAAGCACTGACATTGAAACTGTGATTAAAAATCTTCCAACAAACAAAAGCCCAGGACCAGATGGCTTCAAAGGTGAATTCTATCAAACATTTAGAGAAGAGCTAACACCTATCCTTCTCAAACTCTTCCAAATACAGCAGAGGAAGGAACACTCCCAAACACATTCTACGAGGCCACCGTCATCCTGACACCAAAACCAGACAAGGAAGTCACAAAGAAAGAAAACTACAGGCCAATATCACTGATGAACATAGATGCAAAAATCCTCAACAAAATACTAGCAAACAGAATCCAACAGCACACTATAAGGATCATACACCATGATCAAGTAGGGTTTATTCCAGGAATGCAAGGATTCTTCAATATACGCAAATCCATCAACGTGATACACCATATTAACAAATTGAAGGAGAACAACCATATGATCATCTCAATAGATGCAGAGAAAGCTTTTGACAAAATTCAACACCCATTTATGATAAAAACCCTGCAGAAAGTAGGCATAGAGGGAACTTTCCTCAACATAATAAAGGCCATATATGACAAACCCACAGCCAACATCATCCTCAATGGTGAAAAACTGAAAGCATTTCCACTAAGATCAGGAATAAGACAAGGTTGCCCACTCTCACCCCTATTATTCAACATAGTTTTGGAAGTTTAAGCCACAGCAATCAGAGAAGAAAAGGAAATAAAAGGAATCCAAATGGGGAAAGAAGAAGCAAAGCTGTCAGTGTTTGCAGATGACATGATACTATACACAGAGAATCCTAAAGATGCTACCAGAAGACTACTCGAGCTAATCAATTAATTTGGTAAACTAGCAGGATACAAAATTAATGCACAGAAATCTCCGGCATTCCTATACACTAATGATGAAGAATCTGAAAGTGAAATCAAGAAAACACCCCCATTTACCATTGCAACAAAAAGAATAAGATATCTAGGAAAAAACCTACCTAAGGAGACAAAAGACCTGTATGCAGAAAATTATAAGACACTGATGACAGAAATTAAAGATGATACAAATAGATGGAGAGATAAACCATGTTTTTGGATTGGAAGAATCAACATTGTGAAAATGACTCTACTACCCAAAGCAATCTACAGATTCAATGCAATCCCTATCAAACTACCAATGGCATTTTTCACAGAACTAGAACAAAAAATTTCACAATTTGTATAGAAACACAAAAGACCCCGAATAGCCAAAGCAATCTTGAGAACGAAAAACGCAGCTGGAGGAATCAGGCTCCCTGACTTCAGACTATACTACAAAGCTACGGTAATCAAGGCAGTATGGTACTGGCACAAAAACAGAAAGATCAATGGAACAGGATAGAAAGCCCAGAGATAAACCCACGCACATATGGTCACCTTATCTTTGATAAAGGATGCAGGAATGTACAGTGGAGAAAGGACAGCCTCTTCAATAAGTGGTGCTGGGAAAACTGGACAGGTACATGTAAAAGTATGAGATTAGAACACTCCCCGACACCATACACAAAAATAAGTTCAAAATAGATTAAAGACCTAAATGTAAGGCCAGAAACTATCAAACTCTTAGAGGAAAACAGAGGCAGAACACTCTATGACATACAACACAGCAAGATCCTTTTTGACCCACCTCCTAGAGAAATGGAAATAAAAACAAAAATAAAAATATGGGACCTAATGAAACTTCAAAGCTTTTGCACAGCAAAGGAAACCATAAACAAGACCAAAAGACAACCCTCAGTATGGGAGAAAATATTTACAAATGAAGCAACTGACAAAGGATTAATCTCCAAAATTTACAAGCAGCTCATGCAGCTCAATAACAAAAAAACAAACAACCCAATCCAAAAATGGCTCGAAGACCTAAATAGACATTTCTCCAAAGAAGATATACAGACTGCCAACAAACACATAAAAGAATGCTCAACATCATTAGTCATTAGAGAAATGCAAACCAAAAGTAGAATGACATATCATCTCACACCAGTCAGAATGGCCATCATCAAAAAATCTAGAAACAAAAAAAAAAAAAAAAAAAAAAATCTAGAAACAATAAATGCTGGAGAGGGTGTGGAGAAAAGGGAACACTCTTGCACTGCTGGTGGGAATGTGAATTGGTACAGCCACTATGGAGAACAGTATGGAGCTTCCTTAAAAAACTACAAATAGGATTACCATATGACCCAGCAATCCCACTACTGGGCATATACCCTGAGAAAACCATAATTCAAAAAGAGTCATGTACCAAAATGTTCACTGCAGCTCTATTTACAATAGCCAGGAGATGGAAGCAACCTAAGTGTCCATCGACACATGAATGGATAAAGAAGATGTGGCCCATATATGCAATGGAATATTACTCAGCCATAAAAAGAAACAAAATTGAATTATTTGCAGTGAGGTGGATGGACCTAGAGTCTGTCATACAGAGTGAAATAAGTCAGAAAGAGAAAGACATATACCGTATGCTAACACATATATATGGAATCTAAGAAAAAAAAATGTCATGAAGAACCTAGGGGTAAGATGGGAATAAAGACACAGACCTACTAGAGAATGGACTTGAGGATATGGGGAGGGGGAAGGGTAAGCTGTGACAAAGTGAGAGAGTGGCATGGACATATATACACTACCAAACGTAAAATAGATAGCTAGTGGGAAGCAGCCTCATAGCACAGGGAGATCAGCTCGGTGCTTTGTGACCACCTAGAGGGGTGGGATAGGGAGGGTGGGAGGGAGGGAGACACAAGAGGGAAGAGATATGGGCACATATGTATATGTATAACTGATTCACTTTGTTATAAATCAGAAACTAACACACCATTGTAAAGCAATCATACTCCAATAAAGATGTAAAAAAAAAAAGAGTAGGGGCAAGATAGGGGTAGGGGATTAAGAGGTACAAACTACTATGTATAAAATAAACAAGCTACAAGGATATATTGTATAGCACAGGGAAGAGAGCCAATATTTTATAACAACTTTGAATGGAGTATAATCTATAAAAATATTAAATCACTATGTTGTACACCAGAAACTGATATAGTACTGTAAATCAACTATACTTCAAGTTTTAAAAATAAAGGAAAATAAAACAATATACCTGTAGTAGAAAGCCGAACACATTCAAAGAAAGTTCAAGAACAGAGTCAATGAAATCAAAGCAGTGCAGAAGGTACTGAGTGGACTGTTAGATTAAAGAACTACTCTCAGAACAACAGTTCTGTTTGCCGCTACCATGCTCTGACCCTACGCCAATCTTTCTTACGTTGGACAAAGTTAAAGTGGCATGTGATCTGTGTTAATCTCCCAAAACTATACTCCAAAGACAGTGAATTACTTGTCCAGGAAGTGAACCCAAATTAGAGCAGATTTGAGACAACTGCAGACCCGCACAACAGAAGGGAAACAAAACAGAAGGACACATCTATCTGAAGAGAGATCCACTTAAGTCTTCCGATGTCAGAGAAATGCCATGCTTTGGGCATTTGGAAGGGTCCCTATACTACCTGAGAGTTTTATGCCACGTACTCGCAAAGGAGAAGACTGCTCCCTAATTGACATGCTCCACTCTCCCATACAGAGGAGATGCCTATTAATGAAATGGACGTCCCAACTGTAGATCAGATCCATGCTAGTTACCTAGGCTAATCACATGAGTCCTTTACTCCCAAATATGAATGGACAAATGTTTGCCAGATATTTGAGGAAAGTGAAAGAGAAGATCACGATGAACAAACAGAACTATTTCTGGAGAAAAAATAAATATAATACAGGAAACGGAAAAGAATTTACCAAAAAAATCCAAATTCATATTCTCAGAATTTTAAGGAAGACAGTCAGTTTATAAAATGAGAACAGGGTGCTGTAAAAGGGAGCAATTAGAGAACAAGAGAAAGTCCTGGGAAAATAGAAATATTACTGCAAAATTTAAAGATTAATAGATGCCAGGTGCTCAGCGCAGTCAGCCTGCCTCACCCAGGCCTGGATGGAACCTGGGACACAGCTTTCGCGCCCCGCCCTCCATGCACATCCACCCTCCCAACCCCCCGCCCCCTGACCCCACCCCCCGTAACGGAACCGGAAACTCCTTTCCCCCCTCCCAAACCCAGGTAATGGACGCGCCTTCCAGTCCATCGCAGAGCAGCCGCCGTCTTCGACCACATGGGAGTGCTCTGAGGCACCTACCGCGGGCCCAGCGGCTTCGCCTTCACCTTGGCCTTCAGGCCCGCCACGCTGCCCGCGCCGCCCTCGCAGGTGCGCCAGAGCTACCACCCCGACTGCGAGGCCGCCATCAACAGCCATTTCACCCTGGAGCTCCACGCCTCCTTCGTGTGCCTGGCCGCGGCCGTTTACCTCTACCGCGACGACGTGGCCTTGAAGCACTTCACCCGGTTTCTCCTGCGCCGCTCGCACGAGCACAGCGGGCGGGCCCAGGGCCTGATGCGCCCGCAGAACCAGCGCGGGGGCCGCCTCGACTTCCAACACATCAGGAAGCCAGTCAGGGACAAGTGGAAGAGCGGCCTCAAGGCCATGAAGTGCACCTTGTTTCTGGAGAAGCTCGTGAACGCCTGCTCCACCGGTACCAGCTGGTCACCGACAAGAGCAACCCCCACCTGCACCACTTCCTGGAAACTCACTACCTCCGCCAGCAGGTGGCGTTCATCTGAGAGCTGGAGGGTCGTGTCACCACCCTGAGCATGATGGGGGCCCCGGACGTCGACCTGGCAGGGTACCTCTTTGACAAGCTCACCCTGGGCGACAGCGACAAGAACTGAGCCTGGACTGGACTTCCCCAGAGCCATGGGGTGACCAGAGCCCTGGTCACCGTGCCTGCCATGCAGACGGCAATAGTGCCCTTGCAGAAGAAGTTCACTTAAGTTTTTTTCTTCCAGTTTTTCCGTTTCTTCCAATAAAGTTATTGGTTCATAAATAAATAAAGGTCTCTGGTTGATTCATGTGGGCAAATCTCTCACCTTTTAAATTTTAAAGCAGGCATCCAGGAGTCTCTGAACACATCCCGGCTTGGTCCACATGCAGCTCAGGATCACCACAGAGGGAGGGAGATGGTCTTCCTTGGGACCCTGGAAAACACAAAATCGATCTTCCCCTTATAAACAAAATCAGTGTAGAGGGGTGGGGTGGGGTGGGTCTTCTAAGCCCTAGTCTATGTGGGTACCTGTGCATGGTAAAATTATATATCAATATATAAAAAACCTTAGTATGGAATACAAAATACTGGTTGCCTCTTAGGAAGAAGTGAAGAATGGGATTGGACAGGAAATAAAATAAAGGGTGTCTTCAACTTTTCCTGAAAACTTTTAGTTCATTAAATTATGTGAATGTGAACATTTATCACTTCTGGGTAGCAGCCTGGGGTCCTGAACAGGTATGGCAGGGTCCCTCTATGACAATGTCACCCAGGACAACAGTGATAATGGTAACTGTGCCAGAGGCTGACTTTCCCATAGGCATGGGAGTGACTTCCTAGGTCACATGCTAGTCATGCAAATTGCCCTTAAAAAACATCCATATGTATATATACATACATATATATATATATTTTCGCCCCTTCCATTGTATCCTTTCTTCCATTAAACTAACACAGTACCAAAAAAAGCTCAAATTACCTCATGAGGAGGGCTGAAAAATATGTGCTCACTGTGAAGGTCAAATTTTTGATACTGAATATAAAATAGAATAAAACTCCCTGAATGTTAAGCCAGTGATTCTGACTGCTTTGAGGAATGTAGGGGAGTGAGGGTGAGTTGAGGCTGGGAGACAAGTTAGGAGGCATTGTAGCAGGTCCAGAGAGAGAGTGGTGGCTTGAAATACAGTGGTCACTGAGGAAATGAAGAGACCTGCACACATTCCAGATGGATTTTGGACAAGGACACAAGATTTGCTATGGGCAAGAGGTGAGGAATGGGAAATGAGGGAAAATAATCTACGTTCCAGTGTTTGGACTTGAACACGTGGGTTGAAGGTGTTGCTATAAATTCATCTGGGAACATTAGCAGCGATACAAAAACGATGGGGGAAAGCCTGTCATGTAAGTCTGAGATGCCTATTAGATATGCAAGTGGAAATGTCTTGCACGTCGCCAGAAAACTGAATGTGAATCTCAGGTTGAAATCAAGCACTACTCTGCGGGTCATTTCTGGGGATAGGACCCCGTAGGCCCCCCTCCCACCTTTTGTTTGTAGAAAAGCTTAGAGCAAATTGCATCAGAGAAGCGAGAATGTGCAGAAACAAATGAAAACAGTCAACTAAGACAAAATAAGAGCTTAGCCATAAAACAAAGTCAAGGACCTTCAGTTTCTTCTCCAGGGCTTTAGATAATATCCTGAGCCATATCCCTGAGTTGTTTTGCAGATACTAAAACCCAACCAGGTAGAAAAAGTTAACTACATGCTGACCACAAAAATGTATAACCCAGACCTGCTGAAACCATAAGGCTGATGACTGAGATTCCTGAAAACATCACCCTGTTACCTCACCATCAACCGATCAGAGACTTGAGCACAAGCTGATCATACACCCCGAGACCCTCTCCCTCACACTGTTGTTAAAAACCCTCCCCGTAAAGTAGCTGGAGAGTTCGGGTCTTTTCAGCATGAGTGGCTGGTTCTCCTTGCTTGGTCTGTAATAAAAAATGTACTTTGTTTCACCAAACCAATGCCAGTAGACTGGCTTCACTGTGCTTTGGGGGAGTGGACCAGAGTTTGGTTGAGTAACAAGGTGGAATATCAGGTTTGAAAATAAACAAGGGGAGACATCATCCTTTTGATGGTGCTGGGGTCATAAGAGTGGATAAACTCACTAGCAAAAGCGTGGAGAGAGACTATGGCACAGGCAGCCCCACACCCAGGGCAGCTAACACTCAGAGGATGGGATGAGGTGTTGGAACATCCGGAGGGCTGCTGGCCCCACCTGGACCATTACCTCATTCCAGACTGTGGCCACCTGTGTCTGCTCAGAGCTTGTCTCAGAATAAGCCTGTTCCTAACTTCAGTGTGGCCGCTGGTTTCTCCTTTCTACATGTGGAGAGGCGTTAGCCTATTACCTTGTCTTGGCTATGGGTAGAAAGAAATTATTCCCCAGTAAAAAGATTTCCCAAGGAAACAACAGACCTGCTTCTCTGCTGTAGGGTTTCTTAACCTCAGTTTGCTTGGGTTCACATGCCAGTTTAGCCACTCATCTTAACTGTGGTTAAGGCATTTAATTTCTCTGTGCCTCAGTTTCCTCACATTTAAAATAAGGATAATAAAAGTGTCGACTCCACTGGGTTCCTGTGAAGATTAAACGAGTTAATGTTTGTGAATCTCTTGGAACATCACCTGGCACAGTAGAAGTACTTTATGTGTTAGCCGTCTATCTGGTCGTCATCATTACCATAAACATCACCATCTTTATCATCAGTCTCCAGTCACTTTTAAGTTCCATGTTGTACTTTATGCTTTGGCGGAAAAGACCGCATGTCTAGACTTTGCCATTGGAATTCTCTCTTGCATTTTGGCCAACCGTGTCACCTTGTGTATTGAGAAGGAAAAAAAATCCTTTGCCGCTTCTCTGGTTGTCAGGTTCAGCCAGGACTCAGGAAGGAAGATTTTTGTCTATGTTGCCCCAAGCCAAGCCCGGAAATGAGTTTTACTGTGACAAATTTCCGTGGTAATCCGCCCATTTTGTCTCAACCAACCTTCCTTGTAAAGAGCCCCCTAGACACGATTAGCTTATTCTCCAATCCGGCTTACCTGATCCTTCTCTTTCCATCTTGAACTACTTCTCATTCGTCAGAGATGGACAAGAGCAGGATAAAGGGCTCACTCTGATTCCCACCATATATATGGATGTTTGTCATGAAGAGTGTACAATAGGGCAAGAAACAGGCAAAAGGGACCATATTAGGGCTCCCAATAATACAAAAATTAAAATTTATAAAACATCATGCACTTTAGCACAAAGGTTCTTAGCTTTTTCTGCCGTTAAAGTCGCCTGTGCAGCTTTTAAAATTCTTGATGCACAGGCCACTTCCCAGACCAAGTACATCAGAGTCCCCTGGGGCAGGACCCTGATATCCCAGGCAGTGGAAGCCAGTGTGAGCACCTTGCTACCCAAAGTATAGTCTATGGATCAGAAGCCACTTGGCCACTTGTTAGAAAAGCAAAATCTGAAGCCCCACTCTCGACCTACTGAATCAGAATCTATATTTCAACAAGATCTCAGGTGACGAATATGCACTCTGAAGTGTTAAAAACATGGATTAACAACCTGGTACTCAAACATGGCTGCACTGTGGAATCACCTGGAGAGCTGGAAAATAATGATGATGCCTCGATTTACACAACTCACTCAGTCAGACCATCATGCACGTCCTGGACCAATCACACTAAAAATTTACTTTAACTTCAACAATTATTGAATCAACAGTTGCTGACTACACATACACATACACACACACACACACACACACACACACACACACACACACACACACACAGGATTTTGTCCATTCCGCTATTTTATCACAAACTGGTTTGTTTTATAACATGAGTTGTCAAACTACAGCCCACGACCCAAATCCAGATTTTTGTATCTATATTCATAAGGGATATTGGTCGGTAGTATTGTTGGGATGCCTTTTTCTGAATGTGCTGTAAGTATTACCTCAGGGAAATTGTTAGAAAATGTTCCCTGTCGTATTTTTCAGAAAAGTGTGCAAAGAATAGGTATTAATTCTTCTTTAAATACGTCATAGAGTTCACCTGTGACATCATTTGGGCCTGGGCTTTTGATTGTGGGAAGTTTTAAAATTACTATTTTAATCACTTCACCTAGTATAGGTCTATTCAGATATTCTAGTTCTTCTGAGTCAGTTTCTGTAGTTTGTGTCTTCCTAGCAGTTTCTCCATTTCATCTAGGTGGCGTACCTAGCTCTGGGTCATAGTATTCCCTTATATGTAATTATCTAATGCAGATAAACTCCTGATTTTAATAATGTGTCTTCTCTTATTTCTTATTGTACAGTCTACCCAGAGGCTGCTGTTTGAGTTTATAAAGAACCTCCTTTGATTTTTTTTGATTATTTCTATTGCTTTTCTGTCCTACATTGCTTCTACTTCTGCTCTAATCTTTAATATTTCCTTACTTCTGCTTCCTTTGAGTGTAGTTGGCTGTCATCTTTTTTTTTTTAATTTGGAAAATGATGTAATGTGACATCTTCTTTCTTTTAAATAAGCATTTACAGCTATGCATTTTTCTTTAACCACTGCATTTACTACATCCCATATGTTTTGGTATACTGTGTTTCTTTTCCATCCATCTCAAAGTATTTTGTAATTTCCCATGTAATCTCTTCCTTGACCCATTGGTTATTTACAAGTTTGCGGTTTAATTTCCATATATTTGTGAATTTCCTTATTGATGCACATTTCATATGATTTCATTTCCTTATTGATACACATATTTGTGTGTTCTCTTATTGATTTCTAATTTTGTTCCATTTTGCTCAAAAAATATTATTTGCAAGAGTGTAATCCTCTTAAACTTATTGAGGCTTGTCCTAATATATTGTATCAACTGTATCTTGGAGCGTATCTCATAGGTGCTTGGGTAGAATGAGTATTCATCTGTTGTTGGGTGCAGTGTTCAATACATATTTGTTAGGTCTAGTTGGTTTATAGTTTTAGTAAAGTCTTCTACTTCTTTGTTGCTTTTCTTCCTAGTTATTCTACCAGGGAAAGTGGGAATCAAAGACTCCAACCATTATTTCTGACTTAGCTATGTCATCCTTCTACTGTGTCAGTTTTTGTTTCATGCATCTGAGACTCTTTAGTTATGTGTATGTTTGTTTATAATGTTATCTCTTCCTGATGATTTGGGCCTTTTATCATTATAAATTGTTTCCTTTTGCACATAGTAATAGTTTTTGTCTTAAAATATATATATTTTTTTCCTGAAATGAGTATAGCTACTCCCACTCTTTTGTTCAGTCTTTGCATGATATATCTTCCTTATTCTTTATATTTTCAGTTTGTATCTTTCAATATAATGTGTATCTCATGTCAACAGTATGTAATTGGCTCTCCTTTTTTATCCCTTGTGACAATATCTGTCTTTCGACTAGAGTGTTTATTTACTTTTAATATTATTATTGATACGGTTGATTTATGTCTGCCATATTGCTATAGGTTTTCTGTACATCTCATGTCTTTTTTGTTTCCCTGATCTTCCTCTACTCTATGTTTGTATGAAATAGATATTTCCCTATTTTACTTTTTTTTTTTTTTTTTGCGGTACGCGGGTCTCTCACTGTTGTGGCCTCTCCTGTTGCGGAGCACAGGCTCCGGACGCACAAGCTCAGTGGCCATGGCTCACGGGCCCAGCCACTCCACGGCATGTGGGCTCTTCCCAGACCGGGGCACGAACCTGTGTCCCCTGCATCGGCAGGCGGACTCTCAACCACTGCACCACCAGAGAAGCTCCCTATTTTACCTTTTTAATTCATTTGTTGGTTTGCTTTCTTATGTTTTAGTTATTGTTTAGTGAGTGCTCTAGGGATTACAATGTGTATCTTACCACAACCTATGTTTCACCTTAATACTAATACCTTCCAGTAAAACCCGGAAACTTTCTTCCAGCTTCCTTCCACTCCTTACACCTTCTTTGTGCTGCTACTCTCATAGACATCTTTATGTGGTACAAATCCAACAACAAAATGCTTTAATTATTTTAATTATGAATTCTCTTTAAAAACAACTAAAAAAAGGAGAAAAATATTTCTACAGTGTTTTATATTTAATTAACTTTATCTGTGGTCTTTCTTTCTTTGTGTGTATTCTACTTACTGCCCAGTGTTATTTCCTTTCAAATGGGGTAACTCTTGTAAACTTTTTTAAAAGACAAGGTTCTGGACTTCCCTGGTGGCGCGGTGGTTAAGAATCCGCCTGACAATGCAGGGGACAGGGGTTCGAGCCCTGCTCCGGGAAGATCCCACATGCCGCGGAGCAACTAAGCCCTAGCACCACAACTACTGAAGCTCGCGTGCCTAGAGCCCATGCTCCGCAACAAGAGAAGCCAATGAGAAGCCCGCGCACCAAAACGAAGATCGCCGCAACTAGAGAAAGCCCGTGCGCAGCAACTAAGACCCAATGCAGCCAAAAATACATAAATAAATAAATTTATATAAAAAAAGAGACAAGGTTCTTAGCAATGATTTCTGTCCGTCTTCATTCATCTGGAATTGTTTTTATTTTGCCTTCAGTTTTAAATGATAATTTTGCTTACTAAAGTATTCTTGGTGGACAGGTTTTTCTTTCTTTTTTCCTTTCTGCCATTTGAATATCTCACAGCCTTCTGGCCTCCACTGTTTCTGTTGAGAAGACAGCTTAGGG
This sequence comes from Delphinus delphis, assembly GCF_949987515.2. Lineage (NCBI taxonomy): Eukaryota > Metazoa > Chordata > Mammalia > Artiodactyla > Delphinidae > Delphinus > Delphinus delphis. The sequence continues at coordinate 95,246,533 of NC_082704.1, forward strand.
TATATTGTGGCTCTCTTCTACGTCTCAAGTAATTTTTCCTTGCCGTTTTCAATATTTTCTCCTTGTCTCTGTGTTGGAAATTAAACTATGATGTATCCAGAGGTGGATCTCTGCGTTTTTCCTAACTGGATTTACTTGATCAGCTTGGATGAGTGATGTTTATCAGCAGATTTGGGAAAATTTCATCCATTATTTCTTCACATACTTTTTCTGCCCCTTTCTTCTCTTATTCTGGGACTCCAATTATGCATATGTTCACATGCTTGAGGATGTTCTACTGGTCTCTGAATCGATGTTCATTTTTCATTCTTTATTTCTTTTTCTGTTCCTAAGATTATATGATCTCTAGTGATTTAACTTCAACTTCATTGATTTTTTTTCTTTGCCGGCTCAAATCTGCTGTGAGGACTCTGGTGAATGTTTTCATTTCAATTATTGTACTCGTGGAGCCCAAAATCTCAAGTTCGTTTCTTTTAAAATTACTGTATGACAATTTTTATCCTCTACTTGACAAATCATTTTATTCATACTGTCATTTTAATCTTTTTTTTTTTTTTTTTTTTTTTTTTTTTTTGTGGTACGCGGGCCTCTCACTGTTGTGGCCTCTCCCGTTGCGGAGCACAGGCTCCGGATGCGCAGGCTCAGCGGCCATGGCTCACAGGCCCAGCCACTCTGCAGCATGTGGGATCTTCCCGGACCGGGGCACGAACCCGTGTCCCCTGCATCGGCAGGCGGACTCTCAACCACTGCACCACCACGGAAGCCCCATTTTAATCTTTAAATACGTTTCCCTTTAATTTTTTGGCATGTATTAATAAAAGCTGCTTTGACATCTTTGTCTTCTAGGTCTACTATCTAAGTCCTTTCAGGGAGTTTCTATTTACTGCTTTATTTCCTGTGTCTTTGTCAAAATGTCTTATCTATTTGCATATCTCACAATTTTTTCTAAAAAGTGAACATTTTAGATCCTGTACTGTAGCATCTACAACTTCTGCCTGGATTTCTTCTGTAGAGGCTGTCTCCCTTGTAGTGTGTGAATGCTGATGTACGCTTATTTCTTTATTCCTATCTTTATTTTCAAACCTGGCTACCTAGAGGTCACCCAAGTGTCAGTATACCTTAGTGGTCGGCTTTGATTGGTCAGATTTTGTGCTGAAACACCCTTAGTCAGCTGGTGCTGCCATAAGAAAATACCGTCGATCAGGCGGCTAAACAAAGCCACTGTTCTGGGGTTCTCACAGTTCTGGAGGCTGGTAGTTCCAAGATCAAGGTGCTGGCAAGGTAGGCCATTCTGAGGCTTTTCTCTTGGCTTGCAGATGGTGGCCTTCCTGCTATGTCCTCACATGGGGGAGAGGGAAAGTAAGGCTCTGGTGTTTATTCTTCTAAGGTCACTAAACCTATAGGATCAGGGCCCCACACAACTGCCTCCATAAAGATCTTATCTCCAAATACAGTTACATTGTGAGTTCCAGCTTCAGCAAATGAATTTCGAGGGGACACAAACTTCTTGTCCATAATACAACCTGAGCCAAGAAGTTCAGCCTTTCCTGATGAATGTATCTCATGAATTGGGGAAGGCACTCAAAGTTCAGGAAGTTTACCAGTCTGCCTTGGCTTTTACTTCCTGGGTATGCAAGGCCTCATGTTCAGCCAGCGACGGGTAGCTACCTGTGGCCTTGTCTGGTCCTTCCTGAGTGCACACAGCCTTCCAGAATGGCTGTGATATGTGGGAGCTTCTTAAGTGTAGGATAGTTGCCCTGTTGCCAGAAGTCTCTGTTAAATTTATGGCTGATTTTCCCATTTTTAGTTCACACCAACCCAGACTGCACCCCCAGGGTAGCTGTGATGTAGCTCTTCCCAAAGGGTTTGGCACAGAGATATGTACTGTTCTCAGTAACAGCCCTCAGCATAGATTTTTCCACATGTAAATGAAATCAACCCTCTCGATCATCTAGGCCATTGTGCCTCATGCCTCCTATACCTTAGTGGAACTACTATACCAGTCCTGGGGCGGGGAGGCAGAATAGGAGCAGCTTAGGCTACGAATGCCACAAATTCTCAGTTATTCTTGCATAAACATTCTTCGTTTGTTGTATGCTTTTTATCAACTTCCAGAGTACTGAAATGGTTATCTCCAGTTTGTCGTTACTTTTTTGGAAGAGAACTGGCCGACTACCACGCTCGTTCATTTGAGCTCATTCAGCCACGCTCAAAGTCTGTGTTCTAGATGGCTACCATGATAAGGTTGGAAGGGTGGAAACAGTCATTGTGGGTTGACCATTGTTACCACATGCAAGTGCATCTAGGTGATTCCAGTTTGGATACTTCCACTTTCTGTTCTCCATTTATGTATTTCAACATGTCCTTTGGAAAACAAATACTTTAACAAAATTTGTTGCAAAGTACAGACTAAAAAATGATCAGGAAATGTCTGTAATGTGCCTTTCTCAGTCTTAGAGTTTATAAGGTTAAGAAATCTTCTAAACCCTTTACATTAACAGGGATTAAATGCTGGTGGCATTATATTTATGTCTGCACACTAGAAATATTCGTTAGAGTTATGTAATTTAATTATAGCTTATATTTACTTGTATAGAAAAATAAAAAGAATTCCCCGTAAGTGTGTGTGTGTATGGCCTTTTAATTGCATAGGCTATCTTGGGTGTTCATCTTGATTGTGTGCAATATCTCTATAGATCACACAGAAGAACTTTCTTTTGCTGAAGGCGAATGGAATGGGGTTAGATATGTGAAAGCATCACACTATATACTACTCAAGTACTTTTAGAAAAAAATAATTAGTTCTTCCTTGATATAGATATGGCCACATTTATCTTAAGTCCTCAATGCTGTTTTTTTTTTTTTTTCCCTCAATGCTGTTTTGTTATCTCTTCTTTTCATACAGCTAAGGGTCTCGGGGTTTATATTAGGTCAACTGGAGTTTTATTTATTTTTAGTTAGGCAGACAAAGACTGATAGTCCACAGACTGGATTTTGATCTCATTGCTGCTATCCAACAGCAGAACGCCTGGGGGCATCCTCTTACAGTAATGAGCACAAGTACTGGTATCATTATTGCTATATTTAAACACCCATGGTTGGCAGGAATGTACTAAAGTCTGGATATAACATCGTTAATCATGTCGTTGTCCCTGCCCAGGGCAACTGGCTACTGAAAGGACACACTCACATGATGAGGAAGACAGCAGATGTGGTGGTTGAGAGCTGAAAGTCACTTCACTGCTGACCTAGAGAAAGAGGTTTAGGGTGTTGGCTATATTTTCTAAAGAGCATTTAGCAGATTTCATCTTATAGGTTAACTTTCCACATGGTTCTTTATTATGATTTTTATGCTTATAATAATAGCTCTTTTTAGTTTTCTTCACAGGAGAAAAAAACAACTCAGTATTAAAAGGCAACTCAAGAGCTAATGAACTTCTTGAAGACATAAGACAGGGAATTATTGAGTGTGAATGCAAAGAAGACTGCACATTCGAAGAATCAAGACAAGTTTGAAAATAATGAAAAAAACATAAGTAAATTTTCAATTTCTTTAAAATGTTCACAGATTTGCCTACCTTCATGGTGTATATTTGAAATCTGCATTCCCAAATTGTGTGCATTGCTATCAGTTAAAAACTATCCTCTCAGAGGACTCTGAATGTGGCACCTAAGAATACTGTGTGGGTGACAGACCTAGGTTCACTTCCCCTGTGTGCTGGTCTGTCTTTGAGAGCTCCATTTCCATAGGACCCTGCTGAGCTGAGATGATCATCTCAGCAAGGTGGAAGCATGTTTTACACAAGGCTTTGTTCAGTAAAGTTACAGATACCGTCATGACCATACCATGCTTGACCACAGACAAAGTGCAGAGGAAGCTAATAGATAGTGACACTGTATTAAAACATTTTACTTCTCCTACAAAGGAAAAGGCATATCAGAACGCCCCTCCCCACTCTGAGAAGACACCTCTCCACCTCTCTTTACTCTAGACCAATTGCTGTTCAAGGTGAACAGGGATGGGAAAGCAGAAGGCACTGGTGCAAATTCTATGGAACTGCTCCACACTTGCAAATGACATTACCAGAGGCACCTTTATAGAAAGATCCACTCCTGTGCACCAACCATGAGAATAACACTATATACGAAACAAGTGATGTCAGATGTGCTAAAGATATTCAAATACATCTTGATTCTCACTCTCAGATGCTTCAGATGATTGTGTGTGTGTGTGTAGGTCAATGTGTGTGTGTGTGTGTGTGTGTGTGTGTGTGTATTTTAACATAACTGGCTTTGTCTTAAAGTAGCCATATTCCTAGACCAATCACGAGCTATGAAATCCTCTAAATAGAATAAAGTGCTGATCTTAGTCGTGACCTACATGCTATTTAGAACCTTCACTACCTATACCAAATATCACAGAATGTTTGGAGTACAATTTTGCTCATGTTTTTAAAACATAAACAAAATCTGGTTGTTCATATTGTGTTTTTGTCAAGGAAAATACATTGCAGATATTCTAGAGTTTTCACAAAGCTAATGACTTTTCATCCTACTTTATCATTTTTGTTTAAAGGAAAGGAAATCCTCCTTTGAAATGCACTGGGCTGAAAGTACTTGATACCAGTGAACAATATTATTTTTAAGTTAAAAATTTTAAATGGACGTGTAAGAATACTACAAACAATGCCATTTACCAGTACCTGCCAATTGCATTTTGTCACATTGGCTTTATTCTCTCCCCTGTAGGCGCGTGTGCGCGCGCGCGCGCACACACACACACACACACACACACACACACACACACTGTTTCTATCATTTCAGAGAAAGTTGGATATACTGTGCCTCTCTACTCCTGAACACTTCACTGTGTATTTCCTAAAAAGATAAAAAATAAAAAATAGTTTACTCACGCACTATTAATGATCAAAATCAGGAAATTTAACATTGATTAATATTATCTAATATCCCTATTTGAACTCAAGAATCATTCCAATAATGTCCTTTGGAGCATTTTTATTTCACTCCAAGATCTAATTCTGACATCAACTGACGAGCTCTCACAGTGAAGATCCATTTGCAGCTTCCAGTGCTGGCTGAATAAGCCACAACTTTTCAGGCTTCTGTGAGTAGCTCCTGGAGAAGAAAAAGAAAGTTCTGGAGGACAGAGGAGGCACTGGAGTGGGAGAGAAGGAGGGGCACCTTGCAACCAAGGACAGTATCACCAAACAAGGAAAGGAAATTAAGCCTGTTCCTTACCCCACTCACTACATCCCTCAAAAACTTAAGGATGTGAAATCCAAGCTTTAACTCACTGGGGAAAACTCTGGATAAAGTGGAGTAGAACAGGCAGAAATGGGGCCACTAGGAGGTAAACTCAGGCAAAGTCTTTCTCGAGAGAGGAGGGAGAAGTGAGTGGGGAAGGCAGAGAGAACCCACAGCATCCTGGTGGAGGTGGAACGCTTTTGCTTGTGTCTTTTTTTAACGCGGGTGTGGAAGGCGTTGCATTTTCAACACAGCCACATGGTTCTCGCCTTAAATGATAACAATTACCCAAAATAGCATACGTGTTACTCCAGAGCCTGAGGAATGGCCACGGGAGGAGAGGGCGTGGGACATTGTACTGGGTTTGGCGACCGGGATTGGGGAGAGGTGAGGGGTGGAGATCAGGGAGTTGGCTGGAGCCCGAGGATCCGCGAAGGGCCAGGATGGAGGGGGCAGACTAGGGTGGGGGACACACAAGGAGAGGCGGGTAGAGGCGGTAGCTGTCCAGGCAGCGGGGCGCGGGGAGGTCCGGGGCGGGAGGCAGGGGTCGCGGCGCGCCGGGCCCTCACCGCTGCTGAGTGTGGACTCGCAGTGCCAGATGTCCAAGCTGGCGGGTTTCCGGCAGGACTCCCACAGGGACAGGTAGTACTGGTGGTCGGCCGTGACGCAGGCCGGGCTCAGCACGGCCCCCAGGTCCAGACACAGTGCCAGGAAGATGCACACCAGCCCGACCAGCTTCAGCGGGGTCAGCACCGACACGCGCACCTCCTCCATGCCGCTGCCCGCCGAAGCCATGTCCCGGGCGCCGCAGTCGGCCCGCCCCGCCGGAGACTAGGATGCCAGGCGGGTCCGGAGAGCCGGGAGCCCGACCTCCCACGGAGAGAAGCAGCCGAGCCGCCACGCGCGGGGACTCACTCCCTCGGGGATCCGCGCGCTTTCCGCCGCGCCACGAAGGTGTATCTGCCGGGCGGCCGGCCGGGGACCGGGTCGTTCCCGCCGTGAACCTTCGCCGCCGACCCCGCGCAGCGTTCTGCCCCGCTGCCGTGCTCGCTCCGCCCCGGCCCCACCGCGGCTGCTGGAGGCGTTGCCCACCGGGGAGGGTCTGCAGTTCTGCATCCTGATGGCTCAGGGTCCAGCTCTGGCTCCTGACTGGAGAGGCTCAAGCCTGCCCCGCCCCCACCCCTTGCTCCTGGAAGTGGTCCCCCTCTCGTGTATCCCAAATGAGTGGATTTGTAAAACTACTTTGGCTTAGTTCACTTGGCATAATGTTTTCAAGGCTCATCCAATTTGTAGCATGCATCACAATTTAATTTCTTTTTAAGGCTGAGAAATATTCCATTGAGTGTGTGATACACATATGTCACGTTTTGTTAAACCATTCACCTGTCAGTGGACATTTGGGTTGTTTCCACCTTTCGGCTCTTGTGAATCTTGCTGCTTCGAACACTGGTTTACAAGTATCTGATCAAATCCTGATTTTTACCTGCTTTGGGTATATACTCAGAAGTGTAAAGTTTCCATCATATGGAAATTCCGTTTCTAATGTTTTGAAATATTATACTGTTTTCCATAGCGATTACACCATTTTACTTTCACTCCAGCAAGGGTTCCTATTTCTCCACATCCTCACCTACACTTATTATCTTTTTTTTCCTCCCTCCCTCCCTCCCTCCCTAATGCATGGGAAGTGGTATCTGGTAGTTTAACATCCATTTCCCTTATGATTAGTGCTGAACATTCATGTGCTCATTGGCCCTTTGTTTACCTTCTTTGGTGAACCGTCTATTCACCTTCTTTTCCCGTTTTTAAATTGGGTATTTTTGTTGATTTCGTTATTGTTGTTGTCGAGTTTTAGGTGTTCTGTATATATTCTGGATATGCATCACTTATTAGATATATGATTTGCAAATATTTTCTCCCAATCTATGGGTTGCCTTTTCACTCTCTTAATACTGTCCTTTGATGACGACAGCTTTAAATTTTGATGAAAAGCAATTTATCTACTTTTTCATTTGTTCCCAGAGCTTTCGGCATCTTATCCAAGAAATCGTTGTCAAAGCCGCTTTCATGAAGCTTCCCCCTATATATTCTTCTGAGTTTTATAGTTTTAGCTCTTACATTTAGGTCTTTGAATCGTTTTGAGTTATTTTTTTATATGACGTAAGGTATAGGTCCAGCTTCATTCTTTTGCACGTGAGTATCCAGTTTTCTGAGCACTGTCGAAAAGATTGTTTTTCCCCAGAAAAATATAGTTTTGAATTACTAATCTTGACGACTTGCGAAGTTCTACATAATAAAGAGGAAAGTCTTCACACCTTGCTTGTCTCTTCAGAATCCACATCTGTCCTCTCTTCTCTGTCAGTGCCATCCCTTCCTCCACTCTCCATCTGCTCATTCAGTGGATTCCATCCCTAAGGCTCTAAATCCTTGCTACTCAAAGTAAGGTCCACAGACACCAGGAGTACTGGCATCCTTGGGGAGTTTGCTAGAAATGCGGAATCCCTGGCCGGACCCCAGACCAACTGAATCAGAATCTGTACTTTAATGGGATACGTAGTGATTCATGCACAAGGTAAAGTTTGAGAAGGACTGATCTACAGAATCTTCTCAGGTCTCTCCAGCTTCAACTTGTACTAAAAGAAGTCAATTCAAAGCAGTTGCTAACAGAATAAAAATTCAACATTTTGTACCCTACTCTTCAACACATTACCTGGTGACCAGGAGAAAGGTGTTTATTTCATGTCAACTTATCAGCACGCTCTATTGCCACTGACTTGGTCCAGTTGGAAATGGTGAGTCAGCTTTGTTTGTTTTATCTGGCATCAGTGTATTCTAGACTCAGTGGTTCTCAGCCACCTTGCTTTATTATGTTCCCACTTCTCAGAGCTGTTATTCTCATTGCAGCTCATGCATCTGGTGATGGGTAACTGATGGATAAAGATAAATAATGATGCCCTTCCAAGGGCACTTCAAATACCCACCCTTAAGGTTCTGAGCGAGGTTGGACTTCCAGAATGGTGGTGTACGGAATTTGGGGAAATCTTCTCCTTGGAGATATGTCTGTTGAGCTGGTGAAATTGGCATAGACACGCATTTAAAGTCTTTCGTGGATAAACATGCATCAAAGGGCATACAACAAAGAGAAAAACATTTATTTAACAAAACCTATGAAAACTACGTAAGAATAGTGGGACACCATGGCATTCAAACTAGAGATGGTACCCAGGCCCCAGCAGTTCTGCCTTGCATAAGAGCTGTTCCGGTAGACTCAGCACCTGAGGGCAGCTCCCATCTCCCCAATTTATTGGGTGGAAGAGCTATTCTGAATGGAATCTAGAGAACTGGACAAGGGAGAGAGAATTAGGATGAAAGACAGTTTGTTTTTGATAAAATTTATAAAGGTTCAATTTATATGAATAGTTGGTAGGTCATGTAAAAAATAAAAGAGGAATAAGCATTATTGATCATTAGAGTTGACAGTTAAGACTGAAAGACAAGAGGATAACCCTGTAGGGAGCAGTTTTTCGTGCCTGGCATAGAATCACAGTGATGAAGAGCAGAGTCTTTTTTTTAACTATTGCCTTGGAGTACAAAAAGGGAAGCTGGAGTTTCTTATACCTCAGTATCTTTACTTGACAAGCTGTCACAAATTTTAATAAAGTAAGAAGGATAAAGTGAATCATGATCACATTCAGATATTTTCTCCCCTCAATATATTCTTTTTGGTACCTACTGAAATAAATTTTTTAATGGTTTGAATGTTTTTACCAATTCACTGCCACTTTTGTTTCAGTCTTGGAACACTCATTTGGTCATATGTTTTAAGATTTAGTATGTGCCTCCTGGGGGCCACATCGTCTTCCATAAACTGAATTGATGGGCACCCCTAATACTCATGATTGTCCTGGAATATGTTTTTTTTATTTTTTATATCAGAGACAGGCTTCATCTGAAGAGAAAGAAGCAAAATGTGCACACAGAAAAACCAAGTTTGGTTTCATTTACTGTTCCAGTTTCTGAGTTCACTGTAAAATATTGTATGAGAAAATAAATAGATAAAAGTTTTCCTTTAAAATACTTTATAAAATACTTTAAGTTATTCCATGCTTCTTAATTCTACATTCATTTATGATGTATTTTAAATTCTTAGTCTTTTCTAATTTCATTTATTTAATATTTATTCCTAAGCCCCTCTATGAAACGGAGAGGGAGGGAGGGAGGAGGGAGGGAGAGGAAGAGGTAGACGAAAACAACAGAAATTTTAAAAAGGCACTTTAAAATAAAGTATACATGATTACTTTTTCTTATTTAAAACTTGCTCTTTTTCTTGCTTTTTATTTGTTTGTTTCTCTCATATATAGTCTCTCACCTGATCCACTTACAAACTGTTTTGGGATAAGAAAGCAGTGACTCACATTTTCTGAAAACACACACACACACACACACACACACACACACCTCATTCAACCCATTTTTTCCCTGACTTCAGGAATTTCTTTCTCTCCACCATGAGACTTAACCTTTCAGACTCCGCCATCTTTACCAAAAAAACACATACTAGGTTCACATTTTGTAGAGCACGATCTCAATAATAAAACAAACAAACCTGTGTAATATGAGTACTATATTAACCAGGGTTGAGTGAAGACATCTGGCATGCAGGATTTTTTTAAACTTTAATTTGTTATAATCAGTTGTAAAATGTCATTTGTCTTGGCCAACTGCTGTGTGGTAAAAGTAATCTTGTTTTACAGAAGGAGCCTTTTAATTTGCATTGATTAAAATAAGGACCTTAGACTTGTGTGGTCTAGAGAGAACCCTGTGTTCCGTAATATATGCAGAGGTCGTGAAATGCACTAGAAAAGTGCATTTCCTCTCCCTTTTCCTCTACCACCCCCCAAGGAATCCCAAGAGATTCCCTCATCTAGGATAGCCCTTCCATGGGTAACTCCGCTCTCACTATTGTACAAGGAATTAATCGAAGTCCTGGGAGACTGAGAGATCATAAGTGTCAGGCCACCCGTGCTTTCTAGTTCAGATTTCTTTTGTACGGAAGTACTTTATATCGTATTTAATGTATCATGAGCTCATTTAACAAACCTATGTCTATTCACCCAGTTCACCTAATGAACAAGTGTTCTCCACTGTCTCTGTACAGCAAGCCAGCTGATGTGATGGGCATACTCAAGACTCAGCACTAGTAGGCTGCTCTGTTGTAGGCCCTCTCCCACAGGGACATGAAAGTTTTCCAAGAATAACCTGTGTTTTTTATGAGATTCCTTATACTACTTGACATGTTCTGATAACTGGATAATTTAATTAATAGTTAAAAGCAATACAAACTATATAAGAGAGAGTAGCTAGTATGAAAACTAGATTGTGTACTTTGGTGTGATTCCATAAAGGTGAGAAGAAACATCGTCAAAATAAATGTGGGAAGAGCAACGTTAAAACTTATAAATAATCTGAAAAAAATCTAGGTGGAGTCTAAATCCAGGTTGACTTCTTAGTATCTTGAGATTATTTTCTAATTAAAACTCATCAAACAGACAATCTGAACAGGCCTACATCTATTAAGGAAATAGAATCAATCATTAATCACCTTCCAAGACAGAATGCCCCAGGTTCAAATGGGTTCACTGATGAATTCTACCAATTTATTTGAGGACCAAATTATATCAATTCTACCACAATCTCTCCCGGAAGTTAGAAGCTGAGGGGATACTTCCTAACTCATTCTATGAGGCCGGCATTATCCTAATGCCAGAATCAGACAAGGACATTACAAGAAAACAACACATCGGGCTTCCCTGGTGGCGCAGTGGTTGAGAATCCGGCTGCCAATGCAGGGGACACGGATTCGAGCCCTGGTCTGGGAAGATCCCACATGCTGCGGAGCAACTATGCCCGTGCACCACAACTACTGAGCCTGCGCTCTAGAGCCCGCGAGCCACAACTACTGAAGCCTGTGCACCTAGAGCCGGTGCTTTGCAACAAGAGAAGCCACTGCAATAAGTCCACACACCACAACGAAGAGTAGCCCCCGCTCGCCGCAACTAGAGAAAGCCCGTGTGCAGCAATGAAGACCCAACGTAGCCAAAAAGAAATTTAAAAAAGAACAAACGAGAAAACAACAGACTAACATCTCTCATAAGCATACATGCAAAAATCCTCAACAAATATTAGCAGATTGAATTCCACAGTATATTAAAAAATTACACATCAAGACCAATTTGTTGTAGGCAGGCCCTTAAAAGGAGTTGTGTCCAAATCACTGTAAATATTGTAAATAATGTCCTCTACTCTAGAGAAACAGCTCCGCAGCAAAGTCCGCCTCTTAAGCAAACTGCCAACCCTAAAATAAATTTATTTCACAATCACATTTTTATTATGAAAAACTGCACACTTATAGAAAGGCATATACCAGTTGAAACAATGACAATTAAAGGAGTGCTCATGTACCCGGCACCAAATTCAGAAGAGAGTATTATCAGTAGCTCAGAGTCCCCTGTCCGCTCCTCCCTGGCCTCCCCTTCCTCTCTTCAGTCTAGAAGTACTCACGGTCCAAATGCGTATTATTTATTCTCTTGCTTTTACCTTATATGTTGAACACATAAACAATTCGTTTTTCAATTTTGCCTCATTTAGTGGTACATGAATATAATCCTAGAGCATGTCTTTTTCTGTCACTCTTCTTTGAACTGCATAGTGACGCATGCAGCTGCTGTGCATTAATTTTTTCCTGTTGTATAATACCCCAGTGCATATTCCTCCAATGAATAAATTAGTCCATTCTCCCACATAAGGCCATTTAGGCTGATTACATTTTTTTGCCTTTAGGAGCGATGCTGCTCAGGACATTCTGTAAGCATTGCTTAGTGCATGTGTATAAGCCTTACTTACTAAACAATGAACTGTGGGTCATCAACTATGCTCTTGTTTGTTTCAGTGGACATACCAAACTGTTCTCCAATTTAGACTTCTGCCGGCGCTATGTGCAATACAGTTTGGGTTGCTTCATCCCTTCACTTGGTATTTTCCAAATGTTTAATTTTTACAGTTTTTTGGTTTTTTTGAATATTTAGCCTCTATCCTGGCATATTGGGACTAGCAGACTGTCAGAACAGTGATGTTGTAACATCATCCTATTTCTATTTACTAAGCAGAGCTGTTATTTTGGCCTTATTCCACTTTTAGAGCATTACTTTCAACCTAGAAAGTGACAGCGAGTGATTCTGTGTGGAAATACCAAATTATTTGATGCTAGTACAGCCTGTTAAATTGAACAATCCTAGCTGAAGGGACCACTGCCAGAAGATAGCATAAATATACTACACAGGAGTGAGAATAACTAGTTAGAGACACTTTCCTGGTTAAGGATTATAGAGAGCAGAGCGCTTTAAAATTATAGTGCACAATCCAGTTTTAAAGTTTCTCTACCTCACTTATATTCTCACAGAGCACTTTTGTATTCTAAAGGCTGGATGTCTTATATAACATTCAAATATGTTATTTTCATCTACATTAATACCTATAAGTAGAATTTTTAAAAGGTGAAAATGTGTTTCACTCTGGTCTGGAAAAAATAACATCTTTATTTCAGTTGATTTTTTTCCATACGAAATAACTATTTTATTGCCACTTTAATGTAAAGAAACATTCATAAATATGCTACTAACATTTAAGGGCTTTTCTATAATAATTTATTACAAAAAGTGTTTTTATCACATTGAAGAGCCATGCAAATAATCTTTGCAGTGCCTTTTTATACATGCTTTATAACAGGTCCACAGCACAGTATTAGAACCTGCTTCAAGCATGGCGAAGGTAAAAAAAATAAAAAATTAAATTAAGACTCCTATGACTGACTTAGAATCCGTATTCTCACTATTCAAGTTTCTTCATTTAGAAATGTCACCTCAGTTTAAAATGCAACGTCCATTTCTTATTCAGATTTGCCCTTGAGTAGGGAGAGAACAAATCTACAGCACTCAACCTGGAGTGAGTGGCAGGCAGAGAATCGTTAGCTGCAGTGGTAAGAAAGTGCTAGCGCGTTGCCTGTCACTGAAACCCAGAATGTTCTGGTACTAATTTTAGACAGATTTTTAATTAAGAGATGTACTACAATCGAGTTTATGACAGATTTTTTTTCTGGTCAACGTTTCAATTTAATTTACTGATACTAAACCTTGCTTAGAAATGAATGTCACTTTTCATCAGAAAACTCGAAAATGCCAACCACATGTGGCAATTTCCTCCTCTTTAGATGGAAATTTAATCTCAGTTCTGCCATTGCAGATCCATGGACCCTAAGGACCACTTCCAGAAACTGTGATGAGGAGAGAACTGCCCCCTGGCCTCTCCTGGAGATAAGGAGTCAGGCAATCGTGGCTCACTTGGGTGGGGTGGGGGGATTCCTTAGAGGTTGGATCCTCCTTAGCCACTGGTCACAAATTAGATTTAAGGATTTTAAGAACGTATTTTTATTGTAGATCCTCTTCTGCCTCCTGCCCTTCATCCGCATTTTTTTAGGGATAGTGGCTAAATTCGTGAACATGTACCACATTCAAATAAAACAGGAAAATACACTGGATACACAGATCTTCCTCGATTTATTATGGGGTTCCATCCCGGTAAACCCGTGATGAGTTGAATATATTGTAAGTAAAAATATATGGAATACACCTAACTACCAAAATGAACATCACAGCTTACTGTAGCCCTCCTTAAACACACCAGAACACCCACATGAGCCTACGGGTGGGGAAAGTCTTCTAACACAAAGCCCGTTTATAAGAAAGTGTTAAATATCTCATGATATTTACTGAACACTGAACTGAAGGTGAAAAACAGAATGGTTGTGTGGGTACAGCATGATTTAAGTGTATTGGTTGTTTGCCCTCGTGATGCCACGGCTGACTGGGAGCTGCTGGGGCACAGCGTCACGAGAGAGGACCAGAGGGCAGATCTCTAGCATGGGACAAGATCAAAATTCAAAATTTGAAGTACGGTTGGTTTCTACTGAATGTGTGTTGCTTTAGCACCATCTTAAAGTCAAAAAATCCTAAGTCAAACCATCGTAAGTTGGGCACCGCCTATATGTTCAGGGAAAACAAACCAAAAAGTAAGGAAACTCCTACAGTGTTACAGTGAACACTGGTCCAAAATTTGACAAAAGCCATTTCGCATGTAAAAGACGTTTTGAACTCTGTAGTTGTTGTGTTGTAAATAGGAGAGAGCTGTCTAGCCAATGTCTCCAGCCCTCGTGCCTTCTCCCTTGGTTTTCTCCTTAACCTTCGTCTTTCTCTCTTCACCACACTCCTCCCTGCCTGTATCTCCTCTTCTCTCCCCTTTATCCTACTTGCTGCTGCAGGATCCTTTTCCTCAACTTAAGTCTGTCCTTCCTTACATTAGCAAGTCTCATCCAGAACTCTCAGTACACATATGTCTGTGGACATGCTACATCGTGTTGGACGAAAAGAGGAATCTATGATCAAATACACCTGAAAAATACAGAGATGAACCCAGTGAAGTGTTTCTCCACTTCCTATAACCTTTCGTATCCCCCAAACTCAGTGTGAATTTGCAAATTAGAAGTGCTTCCCAACTTATTTGTCCCATGACATTTTCTCAAGAGTTGCTTTCCTGTGTTTTGCATGTGAGTTACTTTTCTTCGGGTGTGCAGCAATGTGATGGAACTACTGGCCATCCTTTACTCTTGATTTCCCTTGCAGAAGATTGACTAGCACAGTCAGTCACTGGAAAGCAATTGTTATCACCAAAAAACAGCTGCATTTTTCTCTTGATTAGCAGCCCTGCTACAAGTTTATCAGCAGAAATAGATCATCCATAAGCACGCAAATACTGTCTCTTCTGTGTTACTCTATTAGAACATAGATAACATATGTCACAGATCATCAACGTTGTGCTAGACAAACATTCTGACATCCCAGGTGGATAAATGATCAGTGAAGCTGTTCGTGCTGCCTCTTGTTTCTGTGATTTTCCTCTTTTGAGAACTGGACCTTCAGTTTTCCTCATTTCTGCATGAATCTTTGTGTCTTAGAGGATACACATTTGCCTGTGATCTGTGCAAAGAACGGCATCATGCCTATTATGTATCAGTATCACAAGCAGATGACTCCTAATTTCTATATGTGTTCTGTGACCCACACAAAAAGCCATGTCTATCTGAAAAAATAAGTCAAAGGACATTCAATTGAACCAGATAATTGTCTGTTTGCTGCTTTAAATTATGTACTTTTATGTGATAAAAACTGGTACTCCAGTTTTGATTTTTTTCCCAGCTTCACTGAGATATAGCTGACATCCAACATTGTACATGTTACCAAACGTCACCTGTTGCAGATGCAAAACCAGTCTATTGACATTGGGTTGTGCTGAAGGATAGTACAGGGTTTATTTGCAAGGCAGCAAACAAGCAGAATAGGCACCTAAATCTCAAAAGACCTGAACTCCCCGATGGTTTTTAGGTAAGAGTTTTTAAAGGCAACTTAAGGGGTTAAGAGTTGCCAGGGTACCTGATCAGCTCATGGACGTTCTTCTGATTGGTTGGTGGGAAGGTGGGAAGGTGATATTTCAGGATTCTCAATCATCAGCCTTCTGGTTCCAACCATTCTGGGGTCTGTGTGCTTGTGGTCAGCTTGTAGTCAACAACCTTTACCTGGTGGGGATCTTAGTTTCTGCAAAACTCAGGGATATGTATCAGCTTGTTATCTATATCACTTGAGGAGGAACTAGGAGTCCTGTGACTCTCTCTTATGGTGGAAATGTTGTTTAAGCTATCATTACTTTTCTTGCTAGACTGCTTTTCCTTTTTTTTTTTTTTTTGGCATTCCCTCATTTCTCTAATTAGTAACTGTTTGAGTCTGCTCTTTGGAACCTGGGGAAGGCCTAGGAGACTAAAGCTTTTTCTACAAACAAGAAGCTGGAGACACAGAGGGGTTTCTACCCAGAAAGGCCCCACAGGGTCCTACTTGGTTTCATAAAGTTAAGGGGTACAACATGTTAATTTGATATACTTATATTTTGTAAGATGATTAATACCAAAGCATTAGCTAATGGCTCCATCCTGTCACATAATTGCCTTTTTTTGTGTGTGGTGAGAATATTTAAGATCTATTTTCCTAACTACTTTAAAGTATATAATACAACATTTCTAAGTATAATCACCATGTCATGAATTAGATCACCATGTTACCAAACCAGGCTTGTTTGTCCGACACACAGCAAGCCAAATGCTGAGATGCCAAGGTTTGTAGCCCAGAAAGAATGTATTCCCAAGGCAGGCAAGCAAGGAGACAGGAGAATAAATCTCAGATCAACCTTCCTGAATTGAGGGGCTTCAACTAGTTATGGGATAAAAACAGGTGGTCTTAGGCATGGAAAAGGGGATTGGAGGTAGGGAAAAGGTGAGGTAATCGGTATTCTGTGCAGGCATATCTGGATTACATACTTCTTCATGAGATACGTGTTCAAAAATGCACTTAGCATGATCTGAGGGTAGAGTCTTCAGCCCTCAGATGTCACAAGTTTGTTCATCGGACACCTGCACAGGCCCAGTTTTGGGGTCAATGGTCCCAACCAGTCTTGGCCATCTTAAACTGGACAGGAGCTGACTCCAAGGTCCTGGAAAACAACTCGAGCCTCCATATTATTTTAGTGACCTGTAAGTCAGAGGCATCATCTCAGTGTCTATTAAGGTAATCAGAGAACACATCTGCATTTTTTGTAGAGCGGCCTGGATGTTGATGAGCCTCAAATTCGTTTGGGTTGTCTCTACCTGTGTAGCTTCAATGACGACAGCTCTCCTTGCCCCCTGGTTGAGGTCCAAAGAAGAGATACTTCGGCGATCCTGGACATGAAATCGTACAAGTCTGATAACAGTTCCCCTTGTTTGGAGTTTGTCATAAGTACCTAACTGTTTAGTCAGAGGAGCCTGATGCCTGACAGCACTCAACAAGATGGGGAAGTGTCTGAAGTTTGGGTTCATTTCTTCCCTGTGCTGTCCTGCCCACCTTCTGGCACTTGGAGGATGCTGTAGACTCGGGGTTCGTTTCCTCTTTCAGTTTCCAAGCCCTACAGGTACTGTCAGTCTGGCAAGTGAGGCTAGTTTTCTGCTTCCTAAGCTGGGTGATCTTGTTGGAACAGAACTGTACGCTCCAACCAAAAAGAAAAGAAATCTGGTCAAGAAATCTGGTGATATATATTGCCTAGGCTATGGGAAGCTTGGAGGGTATACAATTAAAGAAAGGAAAAAACACCTAAAGCAGGCTTAACTAGTAAAGGGAGGGTTAAAGTAAAGTAAAGGGTTCCAAACAGAAGGGTTTTTAACAAACTGTTCCCTTATCTGCTGTTCTGTAAGACACAATCACTTAAGGCGCCAGCTTCTGTTAACCCTATGGAGTATGTTATCATTCACAGCTTGTTCATCTTATAACTGGAAGCTTGTACCCTTTGACCAATATCATCCCAGTTCCCCCACCCTCCAATTTCAATTTAAAACAAGTTTAGGGAGCATATATATTCATGTTGGGAGCAGAATGATACAAAATTACTATAGTTCTTCCTCCTAAAGCTTAATGTACTTTGTTTGCTCAGGAAGAATGCATGGGGAAGCAGCATGATAGATGGAATGGTAACAGATTTGCGGTTCATACATATCAGGTGAAACTCTCCAGCAGGCCCACTCAGTAGCTGTATGGCTTTGAACAAGACAGTTAACACTTCTGAACCTCAGTTCTCCATCTGTAAAATGGGCTCAATAGTAACACTTTGTCAGGGTTAGAGATATTGTATACAAAATGCCCAACACATAGTAGGTTCTCAATAACTGATAGCTATTTTATTACTGTGAAATAAATTTCATATTTTATGAGAAGACAAGAAAAACTGAAGCAAAATAAAAAATCTTCTTTGCCCTTTGGCCTCTTCTCTCACCCCACTGTGCATTGTGTATCTGCATTATGCATCAACCAGACCTCCCCCATAAGCAGAAATAACTGTGCCTTCACTTCTAATGGTTGGAACAATTCTCAGAGCTTTCTGAGAGGCTCTTCCCAGGTAATCTCAAATGTGGCTCAAATAAAATTTTCCATTTCTTTCTTAGATTGACTGATTAACTTTTCATAGATAGTACCTACATCTATGTCTATTTAGCTTCTTATCTATCTATTCATTTATATAGAAAGAAAGAAAGAAAGAAAGAAAGAAAGAAAGAAAGAAAGGAAGGAAGGAAGGAAGGAAGGAAGGAAGGAAGGAAGGAAGGAAGGAAGGAAGGAAGGAAGGAGGGAGGGAGGGAGGGAGGGAGGGAGGGAGGGAGGGAGGGAGGGAGGGAGGGAGGGAGGAAAGGAAGGAAGGAAGGATGGGAGGGAGGGAGGGAGGGAGGGAGGGAGGGAGGAAGGAAGGAAGGAAGGAAGGAAGGAAGGAAGGAAGGAAAAAATGAGTGAAAGAAATAGAAGCCTAAGTTGTGTTGACTTTAAAAAGTGCACATCGGGGCTTCCCTGGTGGCGCAGTGGTTGAGAGTCCACCTGCCGATGCAGGGGACACGGGTTCGTGCCTCGGTCCGGGAAGATCCCACATGCCGCGGAGCAGCTGGGCCCGTGAGCCATGGCCGCTGAGCCTGCGCGTCCGGAGCCTGTGCTCCGCAACGGGAGAGGCCACAACAGTGAGAGGCCTCCGTACCGCAAAAAAAAAAAAAGTGCACACTGTGAGACTTGGGAGTGAAGTTTTATTTGGGGCAAAATGAGCACTGTAGCTTGGGAGACAGCATTTCAAATAGAGAGTATCTGTATCAGAATTCCAGAACGGTGGCTTTGTTTAGCCACCTGGTTGATGGTATTTTCTTATGGCAGCGCCAGTTGACTAAGGGTGTTTCAGCACAAAATCTGACCAATCAAGGCTGACCACTAAGGTATACTGACACTTGGGTGACCTCTAGGTAGCCAGGTTTGAAAACAGGAATAAAGAAATGAGCATACATCAGCATTCACACACTACAAGGGAGACAGCCTCTACAGAAAAAATCCAGGCAGAAGTTACAGGATCTAAAATGTTCACATTTTAGAAAAAAATGTGAGATATGCAAATAGATAAGACATTTTGACAAAGACACAGGAAATAAAGCAGTAAATAGAAACTCCCTGAAAGGGCTTGGATAGTAGACCTAGAAGACAAAGATGTCAAAGCAGCTTTTATTAATACATGCCAAAAAATTAAAGGGAAACGTATTTAAAGATTAAAATGACAGTATGAATAAATGATTTGCCAAGTAGAGGATAAAAATTAAGTCATACAGTCATTTTAAAAGAAGCAAACTTGAAATTTTGGGCTCCAAGAGTACAATAATTGAAATGAAAACATTCACCAATCTTCACAGCAGATTTGAGCTGGCAAAGAAAAAAAAAACCAATGAGGTTGAAGTTAAATCACTAGAGATCATATAATCCTAGGAAGAGAAAAATAAATAAACAATGAAAAATGAACATAGAATCAGAGACTAGTAGAACATCCTCAAGCACGTGAACATATGCATAATTGGAGTCCCAGAAAAAGAGGAGAGAGAGAAAGGGGCAGAAAAAGTATGTGAAGAAATAATGGATGAAATTTTCCCAAATCTGCTGATAAACATCACTCATCCAAGCTGATCAACCAAATCCAGTTAGGAAAAACGCAGAGATCCACCTCTGGATACATCATAGTTTAATTTCCAACACAGAGACAAGGAGAAAATATTGAAAACGGCAAGGAAAAATTACTTGAGACGTAGAAGAGAGCCACAATATACCCTAAGCTGTCTTCTCAACAGAAACAGTGGAGGCCAGAAGCCTGTGAGATATTCAAATGGCAGAAAGGAAAAAAGAAAGAAAAACCTGTCCACCAAGAATACTTTAGTAAGCAAAATTATCGTTTAAATATGAAGGCAAAATAAAAACAATTCCAGATGAATGAAGACTGACAGAAATCATTGCTAAGAACCTTGTCTTTTTTTTTTCCATCAAAGCCTGGGCGAGGCAGGATGACTTTGGCCTGAGCAGCTGGTATCTATTAAGTTTTTAATTTTACATTAATAGTTTTAATTTGCAAGAACTTTATCTTGTTCTCTGCTTGTTTCTTTCCATAGCAGCTTTTTCTTATTTCATAAATCCATTTTCTTCCCTTAAAATTTGAAGAATATGAATTTGAAAGTTTGATCACGTTCTCTTCTGTTTTCTATATTATATCTGGGTGTTTTTTTCCCCCCAGAAATAGTTCACTTTGTTCATCATGATATTCTCTTTTACTTTCCTCAATATCTGGCAAGCCTTCGTTCATTTAAACTTAGGAATAAAGGACTCATTTGATTAGCCTCAGTAATTAGCATGGAATGGCTCTAGAGTTGTGATGTCCAATTCACTTACAGTCTCCTCCTCTGTATGGGAGGGCAGAGTGTGTCAGTTATTCAGTGGTCTCCTTTGGGGGATACATGGCATAGAGATTTCAGGTAGGCTAATGACCCTCACTGTTGCCAAAAGAAAGATGTAATTTCTCACATCACAAGACAAATGTTTTTCCCTTCGAGGTAGCTGTGACCTGATGTTTCCCTTCTGTGCAGGTCTACAGGTATCTTAAGCTCATTCACTGTCTTTGGAGTACAGTTTTGGGAGATTAAAGGTGGTCAAATGGCACAGGTGCTTATGCCCAATGTAAGTAGGGGTGGGGGAGGCTCACAGCCGGGCAGGATGAAGCATGTGCTGTTCACGGATTAGCTCTTTCATCTCACAGCTGACCTAGGATCCTCCATGGTGTTGCAATTTCACTTACTCTGATACAGAGTGTTTCTGAATGTGATGGGGTTTTCTGTTGCAGATGTTTCAAGTCCTTTGAACTAACCAATCTGAAAGCCTCTGCTTTTCCTGTCTTTTAAGAATTTCTGGTCTCGGGACTTCCCTGGGGGTCCAGTGGGTGGGGGTCCAGTGGGTAAGGCTCCATGCTCCCAAAGCAGGTGGCCTGGGTTTGATCTCTGATTGGGAGCTAGATTCCCACATGCATGCACAACTAAGAGTTCACATGCCCCAACTCGGAATCCGCGTGCCACAGCTAAGAAGCCTGCATGACACAACTAAAGATCCTGCGTGCTGCAAAGAAGACCTGGCACAGCCAAAAAATAAATAGTAAATTAATAAATAAAATATTAAAAAAAAACACCAACCCATTAAAAAAAATGAATTTCTGGTCTCCTTACCGCCACCTTTTCTAATGTGTGTCTCTGTAAATAATTTTTATTCACTACCAGGATTCAGTTTGTTTTTGTTTTTTACTATTTATAAATGAAAATAAGTAGTCTGAATGCGCAATACTTTTATGCAGTTTAAAACCATGGAGTTCTCTCTGTAGGGAACTGTTAGGCAGCAGTATTTTTTTTTAATTTTTAAAAACTATTTTCTTGGCCAAGCTGCATGGCATGTGGGATCCTAGTTCCCCATCAAGGGATCGAACCCACGCCCCTTGCACTGGAAGCACAGAGTCTTAACCACTGGACTGCCAGGGAAGTCTGTAGGGAACTATTAGGCATTATTTGTTATAATTAGGTGGAGATAAAGGATAAAAAAGATGAAATCATACTAACCTTAAGAAAAATCATGACTTCAGAGTGTACTACAAAGCTATACTCATCAAAACAGCATGGTACTGGCACAAAAAAGGAAACAGAGGTCAATGGAACAGAATACAAAGTCCAGAGATAAACCCATGCACCAATGGTCACCTAATCTATGACAAAGGAGGAAAAAATATACAATGGAGAAAAGAGTCTCTTCAGTAAGTCATGCTGGGAAAACTGGACAGCTACATGGAAAAGAATGAAATTAGAACACTCCTTAACACCATACACAAAAATAAACTCTAAATGGATTAAAGACCTAAATGTAAGGCTGGACGCTCTAAAACTCTTAGAGGAAAACATAGGCAGAACACTCTTTGAAATAAATCACAGCTAAATCTTTTTTGATCCACCTCCTAGAGTAATGAAAATAAAAATAAACAAATGGGATCTAATGAAACTTAAAAGCTTTTGCACAGCAAAGGAAACCATAAACAAGACAAAAAGACAACCCTCAGAATGGGAGAAAATATTTGCAAATGAAGCAACCAACAAGGGATTAATCTCCAAAGTATACAAACAGCTTGTGCAGGACCATATGGTCCAGCGATCCCACTCCTAGGTATATACCCAGAGAAAACGGTAATTCAAAAAGATACATGTACCCCAATGTTCATTGCAGCACTATTTACAACAGCCAGGACATGGAAACAACCTAAATGTCCATCAAAGGGAATGGATAAAGATGTGGCACATATATACAATGGAATACTACTCAGCCATAAAAAAAGAACAAAACAATGTCATTTGCAGCAATGTGGATGGACCTAGAGGTTGTCATACTGAGTTAAGTAAATCAGACAAAGAAAGACAAATATCATATGATATTGCTTATATGTGGAATCTAAAAAAATGGTACAAATGAACTTATTTACAAAACAGAAGTTGAGTCACAGATGTAGAAAACAAACTTACGGTTACCAGGGCATAAGGCAGGGAAGAATAAATTGGGAGATTGGGATTGACATATACACACTACTATATATAAAACAGATAACTAATAAGGACCTACTGTATAGTACAGGGAACTCTACTCAATACTCTGTAGTGTCATATATGGGAAAAGAATCTAAAAAAAGAGTGGATATATGTATATGTATAACTGATTCACTTGGCTGTACACCTGAAACTAACACAACAGTGTAAATAAACTATACTCCGATAAAATTTTTTTTTAAATGACGTAAAAAAAAAAGAAAAGAAAAATCATAGCGTCAATGTGATGGATTTTTAGTAACATATTCCTTACTACAACATTTTTTCAAGTGGACATAGAACATTGATCAAGACAGACCATATTCCAGGCAACAACACATCTCCATAAATATAAAATTATTCATATCATGAAAGGTATTTTCTCTGATCACAATGAAATTGGATTAGAAATCATTAACATAAAAAATCTGAAAAACACTCAAATATTTGGAAGCTAATGATACATTACTAAACAACCATGGGTCAGAGAAGTGATCAAAGGGAAATTAGAATTTATTTGGAACTGAATAAAAACGAAAACATTATATCAACATTTGTAGGATATAGCTAAAGCAGTGCTTGCATGTTAATTTAAAGCATTAAATTTCTATATTAGAAAGGAAAAAAGTTTCAAATCCCTTATCTAACCTTCCACTTTAAAAAGTAGAAACAGACCAAAATACACCCAGTTAAGCGGAAGGAAGGATTTTTTAAACATATGATCAGAGAAGAGCATAAAAGAAAACATAACAACAAAAAAGAACCAATAGATGAAATCAATTAAATGAAAGCTGACTTTTTCAGAGAATTAAACAAACAAAAAGATAAATCTGTATGTAGACCAATCAGGAAAAAAAGAGAGAAGAACCAAATTACCAGTTTCAGGAATGGGAGAGAAGACTTCACTACAGATCATATACTCAGTCAAAGGATAATGAGGCAAAGTAACTGTGATATTTTTACATAGTAAGAAATATATATTTTGAATTTCATCCCCAGCTCCTAGCTAGAGGTCCTGAACCTAGTAATTTTCTAAATGATAAGAGCCACAGAAGCATCTTTGTTATAATACTTGTCCCGTCTCCACCACCCACAACCTCCCTCCCTGTTCCTGAAACAGGTCTGGAGTGATAAAGGTGAAAGGAACATCTTTTGTTATTTATAACAACCCCCCTTAACTACACCAGAGTTTTGGGAAGCCCCAAGTCATGGAATGTTGGTTGCCAGAGGTACCAATCAAGTAATTATAAGGGTGGAACATTCAGCCCTTCCTCGTGACTGCCAGAGTGGGGAGGGGCTAGAGGTTGAGTTAATCACTAATGACCAATGATTTAATCAATCATAATTAGGCCTCTGTAAAAAATCTAATGGAAGGGGTTCAGGCATCTTCCTGGTTGGTGAACACATGGGGGTGCTAGAAGCATGATGTAACTGTGAGCAGATAGGTTTGGGGGTCCCCGGAGAGAGAGAGAACCAGAAGGACTCTGACATAAGAGAAACTATTTTGGTCTAAGTCAGTTTGTGATCTAAGCCTGACCTCAGTGCTTGCCCTTGAACAGGTCTCAGTAATTAATGCGCTTAAGGGAACAAAGGAATACAGGAACAGAGAAAAGGCGGTCAAACAATAGTGCAGTGATAAAGCAGAGTCCTAGTTCCTCCTCAAGGGATATACATAGTAATATATCTTTGAGTTCTGCAGGAACTAAGGCCCCCACCCACGTGGAGGATAGAATGATGATGTTAACCCTCCTGACTTCAATCAATTACAGCTTCGACTCCGTTGACCTTTGTCCCAATTCTCTGCTGAATTCTCCTCTGCTCAAGACCCTTCATGAACATGCATGTACCCTTAGCTTAAAACTTCCCCAGTTTTGCTGTTCAGGGGGACACTGCTTTGGGAAAGGTCCCTGGTGTTCTCCTTACTTGCTGCAAGTAATAATAAATCCTTCCTTCTCCCTAGCTTTGGCTTGGCTGTGTCTGTTGTTTCAACACCCACCAAGAGGCAAACTGGATTTTCGGGTAACACAGAGGGTGCATGGAAGCTCTGTGCCACTTCCCCCTATACCTTGCCCTATGCTACTCTTTCATCTGGTTGATCCTGAGTTGTATCCTTCTATAACAAACGAATATTCTAGTAAACTATTTTCCTGAGTTCTCTATGCAATTAGACAAAATTATCAAACCTGAGGAGGAGGTCACAGGAACTCCAGTTCCTACTGATCAGAGCACAGGTGACAGCCTAGACTTGCAACTGGTCCTTGAAGTATGTGTGTGGGGAGTGGGGTAGGGTGGAGGTGCCCATCTTGTAGGATTGAAACCTTAATCTGTGGGATGTATTCCAACTCCAGACAGTTTCGTGACTGAATTTTAGGACACCCAGGTGGTGTTTGGAAAGTTTGCGAACTAGTTGATGTGGGAAAAAAATCCCACACATTTGATGTTAGAAGTTGTAATATGAACAACCTTTATGCCAATAAATTCAAAACCGTAGGTGAAAATTAAACTGCAGGCTAGTCTGATGTATAAACATAGATACAAATATCCTAAATAAATATTTTACAGAAACAAATCCACAGTAAAAATGCTGTGTGTGTGTGTTGTGTGTTATATATATGTACCTATGTTCACTCAAGAAGAAATATATACCCTGAACAGCCCTTATCTATTAAATAAATTGAATTTTTAGTTATAATCTTCCCACAAAGAAAATCCAAGCCCACATAGCTTTGCAAATGAATTCTGCTAAACATTTAAATAAGAAATATGCAAATTTAAAAAACTCTTCCAGGAAACTGAAGAGGAAAGAATATTTCCCGACATCTTATGAGGCAAGCATTAACTTGATACCAAAACCAGGCAAAAAATTGCAAGAAAACTACAGACCAGTATCCTTTATGAATGTAGGCACAAATATTCCTAACAAGTTGAAAATGGAATCCAATAATGTACAAAAGAATAGTATATCATGGCCAAGTGGAGTTCATCCTGGGAATGCTATACTAGTTCATCATTAGAAAACCGATTGGTGCAATTCATCATAGTCACAGACTAAAAAAAGAAGAATCATAAAAGCACCTCACTAGATGCATAAAAAGCATTTGACAAATTCAGACAGCCATTCCTTATTTTTAAAAAATCTTAGCAAACTGGGAATTGGTGTGGGGAACTTTCTCAACCTGATATAGGGCTTCTATGGAAGATCTATACCTACCATCATACTTAGTGGTGGAAGATTGATTTCCACCCAACAATCAGGAACAAGGCAAGGATATCCACTTTCACAAGTCAGAATCAACACTGAACTAGAGGTACTAGCTCATAAAATAAGAGAAGAAAAGAAAAGACACACAGATTGGAAATAAAGAAATAAAACTGTCTCTACTTGCAGAGAACATAATTGTCTACATAGAAAATCTTGAAGTGTGTACAAAGAAGCTACTGCAAGAAATAAATGAGTTTAGTAACATCTCAAGATATAAGGCCAATATACAAAAATCCATCTTATTTCTATATATTAGCAACATATAGTTGAAAAATCCATCTTATTTCTATATATTAGCAACATATAGTTGAAAAAGGAAAAAAATACCATTTAACATAGCACCCAAAAAAGCTCTATGAAATACTTAGGTATAAATCTTATAAAATGTGTGAAGACCTGTACACTGAAAACTACAAAACACTGATGAAAAAAATCAAAGACTACCTAAACAACAGGAACGATAATGCGTGTTCATGGATTGTAATACTCAATATCATTATGTCAGTTTCCCCCAAAACTGATCTATATATTCAACACAATTCCAACAAAAGTCCAAGCAGGACGTATTGTAGAACTAGACAAGCTGACTACTAAACTAATATACAATGTCAACAAAACTAGAATATCTGAAAGCAATTTTTTTTAAATATCAACATTTGAAGACTCACACTGTCTGATTTCAAGCTTTACTATAGAACAAGTGTATTCAAAACAGTATGGTACTGAAAAAACTTTTTACATAGATGAATGGAACAGAAATATAGATGAATAGTACAGAAATGAACCCGTATCTTTATGGTCAATTAAACTCTGACAAAGGCGAAAGGCCATTCAATAAGGAAAGACATTATTTTCAGCAAATAGTGTTGGAACAAGTCAACATTTATCTGCAAAAAATAAAAATAAAAAAAACTTAATTTCTTTCAGGACATAAAAAATAACTCAGTGTGGATCATACAACTGCATGTAAAAATGAAACTGTAAAAGTTCTCAGGAAAATATAGGAGGCAATCTTTGAGACCTAGGGTGAGATAAAAATTTCTTAAGACACTGTACCAAAACATGATCCATAAAAGAAAAAAATGATAAATTGGATGTCATTAAAATTAATAACTTACGTTCTTAAAAAATCACCATTTAGAGAATGAAAAGACAATGCACAGACTGGGAGAATATATTTACAAATCACATTATCTGATAATGAACTTGTATTTAGAACACGTAAAAAACTCTCAATAGTAAGGAAAAAAGGGAGAAAAACTCGGTGAAAGCTTTGAACACACATTTTACTGAAACAGGAGATATATGGATGACAAATAAGGATAAGAAAAGATGCTCAAAATCATTAGTCACTAGAGAATTTCACATTAAAATCACAATGAGCCATCACTATACAACTATTAGGATGTCTAAAATTGAGACACTGACAAGGATGCAGATCACCTGGAACCTTCATATAATGCCAAAGGGAGTGAAGAATGGGATGGCCACGTTGGCATATGGTTTGGCAGTTACCTATAAAGATCAACATACATTTACCACATGACTCAGCAGTTTTAGTCCTAGGTATTTATTCAAGCAGAATGAAAATGTATAGTCATACTAAAACCTCTATGTGGGTGTTTATACCAGCTTGTACTTGTAAAAAGCAAATATCCTTCAACTGATGAATGGAAAAACAAACTATTATGTTATATCCATATCATGGAATTCTACTCAACAATACAAAGGAATGAATTACTGACTCATGCAATAATGTGGATGAATCTCTACTGCATTATGTTAATAAAAGAAGTCACATTCGAAAGGCTCCATTCTCTATGATTTCATTTAATGACATTCTGGAAAAGGCAAAACACTTATAGACAGAGAAAATAGGTTAAGTTTTCTGGAGGTGGGGGGGAGTGATGAAACTATTCTATATCTTGATTGTGGTTGTAGTTAACACAACTGTATGTTTTTATCAAAACTCTCGAAACTGGATGTCAAAAAACTTGAATTTCCTTCTACATAAATTATACCTTAATTTAGAAGTCAACTAGGGAATTCCCTGGCAGTCCAGTGGTTAGGAGTCAGAGCTCTCACTGCCGAGGGCCCTGAGCAGGGATCTACTAAAAATCCCACAAAGCCACATGGTGTGGAATGAATGAATGAATCAATCAATCAACCAATCAAGTAAATCATAGAGATAGAAGAGCAGAAACTAGGATTTTAATCAGAGAAGTACAATAGACATCAACACGAACACACACATATACATACCTACACACACACACACACACACACACACACACACACACACACACACACATAACCTAAGAGCATTTACAAAGAGTCAACTCAGTATCCATTCATGTACAGTAATATGAGTCACATCTACAGGTGCCCCAGGAAGATATTAAACCAATGACAAGTACTTCTTGTAACAAAAATCATATCATAACCGTGCTGAGAACTGTTGATAGTCTAGCTTAATTCTTCCCCAGTTTCTGTGTAAAAGTGTCATGTGATATAGACTAAAAAGCCTAACATATTTCACATCAAAATATGGATAAAGAATACTTTCAGGATATATATTTTCCTTTTAAAGTAATACATGTTGACTCACTGAAAGTTAGTAACATATAAAAAGTATTAACTTCAGTTTTAGAAAAAAAGAAACAGTGACTAATGCATATTTTCTATTTTAATGACTTTTGTGTAGTCTTTCTGGCCTTTATCCTCACTGTAGGTGGGGAATGATATGGGAATTTGATGACTGATTTTCCTTTGGGGAAGGAGATTATACTATTCGTATGCTTATGTTTTGCCCTCCCTGTATACAGAAAA
Source organism: Delphinus delphis (assembly GCF_949987515.2). NCBI lineage: Eukaryota > Metazoa > Chordata > Mammalia > Artiodactyla > Delphinidae > Delphinus > Delphinus delphis. The sequence goes on from NC_082704.1 coordinate 95,275,524, forward strand.
TGAATTAATATTTCCTCTGGACTGGGAAAAAATCTGTAGCGTAAAATAAAACCTGAAACAATTAAATCAATGGTGCCTGTAGCATTTTGTAAAATTCTGGAGTGGCACATGGGCTAAAAACAAATTAACCTAAAGGAAAATTCTGTATCATGTAAATTATTTTCATTTGCATGAGACTCTTGAATATATAGTACTGTTTATTGGAAATCTTTTTTTTTATGGAGACTATGAACAGCATTTTAGTTTTGTGCAAAGAACACATCAGAGACAAGGAGCTGCACACGCCCTAAGGAGACTGAAGATTTAAAAAGTCCATTTGGTACCTCTAGAGAGATTTAGGATGAGGAGAGCTACTAAGGACCTACCTACACTTGGCAGGCATTGAGGTGTACACAAACTTTATCTCTTTTAAACTTCAGAACAGCAAATCTATAAAATGGTACCATGTGTACAATAAAACTGATAGGTATTAATGGTCCCATTTTACAAATAAAGAAATCAAGACCCAACCAGATAACTAAATGGCCTCAAGTCATATAGCCAGCGGCAGAACTAGGAAATGAATCCAAGTCTACCCGATGCAAACTTACTTTGTCACTAAAAGATACAATTTCTAAAGGGGGTGTCTAGTTATTAGAACTAAGAGGGTCTAGAAGAATAGCACTGTTCACTAGAAATATAATATTAGCCACAAGTGGAGGCCATATATGTAATTTTTATTTTTTTAATATCTACTTTACGAAAGGTAAAGAGAAACAGGTGAAATTAATTTTAATTATATATTTTATGTAACACAATATAACCAAAAAAATTAAAATTTCAACAAGTAGTTGATATAAAAAATTAACAAGATATTTTACATGCTCCTCTTTGACCTAAGTCTTTGAAATCCAATGTATATTTTACACTTACAGCACATTGTAGTTGGACTTGTCACTTTTCAAGGGCTCAATTGCCACCTGTGACTAGTGCCTATCATATTGGACAGAGCATTTCTAGGGGCCAGCATGGACCTGGGAGCACCTTCTAATTGGATTGCAGGAGAAAAGCTGACATGGGCACTGGCAAAGAAGAAGCTTGTATCAACTCCAAGAGACTACTTCCTGGTATATAATGAAATTGCATCTAAAATTTAATAGTGTTGATCACTGAGGTAGTGTCTTGATCTCTGTCACATAATCCTTAAAGATTAATTCTAGAGGTGGGAATTTCAGGCATGAATCTTGCCAGTGAAAAGTTTTGTCTCCAAATTTAGGGCCTGCCTGTATGAGGCAATGTTATGAAATGAGCCCCCGGGGCTTGGGAGCATCCCCGGGGTTCCTGAGGCAGTGCTCACAATGAGATTGAGACACCGGGCAAAGGTCATGACTCCTGTTCTTCCTTTGACCGTCCATTCAGCAGCCTCTGAGCCACGGGCACAGTGGAAACGTCTAAATTAATAGAACCAAAGGTCAAGCATTTTAGAATAGAAAGCGATTCTATAGATCTTCAGTTTCAATGCCTCAGCCAGTCTAGAGACACATGTTCATCCAACTGTGTGAATACTTCCATAATTGGGGAAGACATTCTTGCCCAAGTCAGCTAATTCCATAGTTAGGCTGGTCTAATTCCTTTTATATTATCTCCGTATCTGTCTCCTAAAGCTGCCCCCTTTGGTTTCAATTCTGCCAAATGGAGCAAAAGAGAATCTCCCAGACTCATTTCAAAATTTTCAAAGCCTCATTTCAAAAATGATAAGAGCGCTCATATATCAGTGTCACTTTAGCGGCCCACACTATCTACTGCACTTCCCTTATTTATTCATATATGCATTAGAATAAGAACCTCAGAAGTACATACATTTTCCAAATAATGTTTGATCGTTTCAGAATATCGTGGGAATTCTATGTCCATTGATCTGGATATGACACTTCCATTAATTTATAATAAGATTCCATTACTTTTTCCAGTGGGTCAGTTACAACTGTTAATTCATATTAAGGAGCAAACCCTCCTGGGTGTTTTTCACATTAATTGCCATCGTGCTGGGTCTCCTCCATCCAGTATATTAATCCATCTTTTGCACTTGAATGCAAGGCTCTTGTTTTCCCTAGTAGGTTTCACCTTGTTGCCTTCACCTCATCATTCTCTCCCAGTAGGTTCCTTAAAACCTCTGTTTCTATTATTTGAGGTCTAAGTCAACTGTCCTCTGCAGAAAAGAGTTAACATAGCAGGCCTGAGACTAGTATCCTTAGAAAGGTAACCAATTTGCAAACTTGGCCCTTGGCTGGTATGTAGGAGTTTCAGTTTCAGGGGATTTTTTTTTTTTTTTTCTTATCTGATATTAAGATTTCTTATAAGGTTATCATAGTTAAGACAGTGTGGTATTGGTGTTGGGACAAAATACTTAAGGCGAAAAAGGAATGACTATTCCATAGGATAGTAAATAACCAATATGATAATTGGTTATTCATATGCAAACAAAGGAATTGCCTCTCTATCTTGCTCCATATATAAACATAGATTCTATGTGGGTTAAATACTGAATGTAAAAGGTTAAACTTTTAGAAGAAAATATAGGAGGCTATCTTTATGAATGTGTAGTAGGAAAATAATTATGAAACGTGGCCCACAAAGCACATATAATAAAGAAAAAAAATTGATAAATTCAACTATATTAAAATTAATAACGGCTGTTTATCAAAAGATACCTCAAAGATAGTGAACAGATACGCTACAAATGAGAGAAGATATTTTCCACACATATCACCTAGAAAGGATTGTTTTACAGAATAAAGAATCTCAAAAAGCTGTATGATAAAAACATAAACAACCTGATAGAAAATGAGGCAGAAGAAAGGAACCGTATTTCTTAGGGAGATACTTTGAGACTTGTGTTCCTATAAGCTGGCTTCTCTGTCCTTTTGACATGGCTTTGAGTACTTATTAATGCTACAATTTGATGTTCCAAGCTCATTTGCACTTACCCTTTCTTAGCCCTAGAATCAGCCAAGGAACACTGATTCCTTTTAGGGGAGAATAGTATTTGGGAACCAAGATCTGCATTCTAGGTGTAATTATTACTATTGTGGTGTCATTGTTCCCATTCTCCCTCTGTGGACGGATGGGAATATTTGCACATACACATATGCACATGTACACATTTACATTTATGTTTATTTCCATGCATTTCTACAATACTGAAAACTGTTAAGTTCACCCCAACATCTCCAATTATAATCCATCACCACGTAGTTCAATCTCATTTTCTCCTCTGATCTCATTATCCTTAAAACATTTACTTATTTGATCAAGTACCTTAGGTGCACCAATCTCCCTCTGCAGCCACCACCACCTCCCTTACAGCAGTGACTTCCTTACCCCACTTGGACCCCAGGGCTGCTGCAGGTGGACACCACCACTTGGACTCCCTCTTCATCCGACCCAGTCCCAACACCCTGAGCCAGGCCACCCGTCATGCCTGGGCTCCCTGTTTACCCTGCTCAGGCCCCAGCACCCACTCCAGGCCTTCCTCCTATGCAGATGCTCATGTTACCTCACTCTGGGCCACCGTGGCTTTCCCTATCCTGGTGCAAATGCCTGTCCTGCTTGTCTATACCTCACGGCTTTATGATTGAGTTATTCGGGAAAAGAAGGGAAGAGGAAGAGAAGAGCTACCTCTAGATCTTTATGGTTTCACTTTTTATAATTATCTCTTTAATTCATGGAAATATTTTATGATTTAAAGAGGGAAAAGAGGTTTGGGGGGCAGTGAAGGGGATTAGGAGGTACAAACCTCCAGCTATAAAATAAATAAGTCACAGGGATGTAATGTACACATAGGGAATATTATTGACACACAGTAACATTTCAGTAACTTCGTATGGTGAGTTATGGTAACTAGAATTACTGTGGTGATTATTTCATAATGTATAAAAATACCAAATTACTATGTTGTACACCTGAAACTTATATACTGTATGTCAAGCATAACTTAGTAAAAAAAGATAATTTTATTTATTTCAAACCATCATTTACTAAATAATTCTTTAAATTCTCATATAAATATCTTTTGATTAGTATAATATACAATGTTGAAATAAAGGACAACTTTTATTGTTGAAGAAAGTCATAGACAACCCTAGGAGCAAGAAAGCTAATTTGTTCACAATTTCACCTATAAGTGAAAGAAGAAAAATAAAGTTGAATTTTAACAAGGCTGAATTTCCCTTTTAGGAAGGCAGTATGTAAAGTCCAATTTGGAAAGTTTTTAAATTAAACAGAGAAAACTATTCACTAAAATGTGAAATTTCAGGATGAATAGATGTAATCATGTCTGGACTCTGTGACCGTAATACATTAGTTCCTCATGAGGGGTTGTTCTCTACTATATTTTGGGGTGGCAAAATTCTGCCCCCCTTCACCATTAAATAATCAGCCCTTTCCATGTAGTTGCATATTATTTTGGGGATATTTTTGTATTCAAGGTGTTAAAATCCATTATACTTTTTGATGCCTGAATTGCCCCAAGTTTGTCCACTTGGAGCCCCTTCAAGCTGGTTCTTGGGTTTTAAATTTTTTTATTAAATTTTGAAATAATTTCTAAATAAATTTTAGACTTGCAGAAAAGTTACAAAAGTTAGCAGAGTTTCTGTATATCCTTCACCAAACTTCTCCTAATGCTAACACCTTACATAACCATAATGCAAATTATCAAAAACAGAAATGTATAGTATCATTAACAATGATACTATACATTTAACTAAACCACAGACCTTATTTGAATTTTGCTAATCTTCTCACTAATGTTATTTTTTTAGTCTACTAGCCAAAACAGGTTCCCACATTGCCTTCAGTTGTCATGTCTCCTTATTTTGTGACAGTTCCTCAGTCATTCCTTGTGCTTCATGACATAGACACTTTTAAAAATATATATTTATTTATTTGCCTGCGTTGGGTCCTATTTGCGGCATGCGGGATCTTCACTGCTGCAAGCGGGATCTTCGTTGCCATCTGCGGGATCTTTAGTTGTGGCATGAGGGATTTTTCAGTTGCAGCATGTGAACTCTTAGTTGCGGCATGTGGGATCTAGTTCCCTAACCAGGGATCGAACCCAGGCTCCCTGCATTGGGAGCACAGAATCTTAGCCATTGGACCACCAGGGAAGTCCCTATAGACACTTTTAAAAAGTACTGGTCCGTTATCTTGTAGGATGTTCCTCAGTTTGAGTATGTCTGGTGTTTTCTTACAATTAGAGTGAGCTTATACATCTTTGGCAAGAATACCAAAGAAATAATTTGCCCTCAGTGCATCATATCACGGATTCATGCTGTTGAAGTGTCTTAGAGGTGTTGTTAAACTTGATCACTTGTTTAGGTGGTGAAAGGGTTCAGAACAGGCCTCCCTAAAATATGCCACTTTGGCATGTGAATTATTTTGAGCTGCAGGCAATCTAGACCCTGTGAGCTCAAGATAAACTTTTACCTTTCCCTTAAAAAATTTAAATTGAGGGTCTTGCCATAATAACAGTTATTACTGGAAATAACTTCTTATGACCTATTTGTATGGCAGGACAAACATCTAATTACTACAAATATACTCTTCTTATCGTCCTCTGACTTACTCTCCTCCCCTCTGAAACTCCATACCCTTAATCCCATTCCTTAACTCAGGATGGCACATATACCTCATTATACCTTTCTGCCTCTGAACCTCTCATGTATGTGGGGTATCTAGACGTACGAAATTAAATTAGGTTTTCTCCTGTTAATCTGTCTCATGTCAATTTAACTCTTAGACAAGCCAGAAGAATCTAGTGGGTAGGAGAAAGTTTTCTTCCTCCCTGACAGTGGTGTCTGCTTGGATTTCTCCACTATAAAGTTACTGGTTTTCCTTTTGTAATTAACAAATGTCTTGTGGGCACAGCTTTTGAGACTACACAAACATCTTGTTTCTTTCCATACTTTCATCCACTAGTTTTAGCATCAACCAACAGTTCTTGCACACACTAGTTTTTTCTGTGATGTTTGCCCAAAGGTGATTTTCCTATTTCCTTCATTCCTTCTTCACTTATTAACTGGAATTATTCTGTAAAGAACAGGTATACTTTCTCCCCAATTTATTTGTTAATTCAATTATTTAGTTAAATTATTTGACTACTATAATTATATTCATATGAACTCTTTTGATCTTGGAGCATCTTGTGAGTCTAGTTTTCTGGAACTCTCACTTTGTGAAGTAACAGTAAAAATATGTTGACATCCACCAGGAATGGGCTAGCAATGTAACTAGAGACTTAAATTCTAACTACTTTTAAGCCTTTACTAAACATCATTACTTTTTGACTCTCAATGTACATTGGCATAAATAAATAATAGTCATTATTTTGCACCATCTGCATGGCATTGTAACATAAGTCACTAAAAATGCTGCTTAAAGGGAGTAATTAATTCCAGTTCTTCTGTTTGGTACCACATATGCTACAGACAACTACTTATAATTTTTTTAATAATTGGTATTTGATAGTATTCCTGATAAACAGAAAAATAGCATACTTTCTTAATATAATGTTTTTATGATGACAAAATGTTTTTTCCAGGTAACTTTTAGATGTTGAGATTTATAAATTCACTTAAATTGGTGTTTGAAGTGAAGATTATGTAGTCCAACTCGCCATGCAGCCATTGTTTCAAGCCATCCCTACTGAATTCCGCTATTAGCAGTCAATAATGTCTTAAATGCAAAGGGTCTGGGACAATAAAATGGTTTGATCAACACATATCTCTATTTTTCTATCATCTATCTATCTTTGAGAGTTTCTCTAATAATTGTGATTTACAGGAAAGTTTAAGAATCTCTTTATTTAAGAAATACAATAATACGTGATTCTGTCTGATACTCCAGTACATGACTTTGCCTGCTTGTGTTCCAAATTTCTCATGTTCCCAAACTCTGTTACGTTTGCTTATTTATTGTATTTCTTCCATAAACCTAGGATGGTTTAAACTTTCCTTCTTTTCACGCTCCTTGGGTATAAGCCAGTGATGATGAAATTTAGACATATAGCTTAAGATTAGACACTATATAAATTAATTACAGCTTCTGACCTGAAAAAGCTTTAGGTATACCAGTTACCATTGTAATAGGGAGCCTGTGAAAAATATCATCAAAAGGGTACAGCTGAGGTATTATAGTTTAATGGAGAGAGAAGTGCTTTATGGAAACAGAGGCTTTGGACAGGATTAAAGAAGAGACAAGCTTTAGATACGTGGATATGGGGAGAAGCAGGGCATTCCAAGTAAGTGGATAATGTAAGCAATAGATTGGTGGGGTAGAAAGGAGGTAACAGACCAATGCTGAGGTGGAATCAAGATCATATTTATACAGACACTGAGTAACAGAGAGAGCCACACTAATATCTGAAGCAAAGAGAAACTGGTGACTGGACAATCACTTTTGGGTAAGAGATAATGATAACTTGAACTAGAAGCAATGGAAACTGAAAGAAAAAATGACTGGGCCAGCCTTGGAACTCCTAGAAATCTCATATCCTAATCACTGCTTGCAGCTGAGGGATGAGGAAAAGGAAAAGGTAGATGTAAAAGATGAATGATACTGGTGACCTGTGCAGCTGAGATAGGCATGGGAGACCACCGTATCATTCATAGGAAGAGGAAGTTAAGACAAAAAGCTCACAGAGGGGCACGTGCTGGTATGAAATACACCCAATATTAGCTCCTGACAGAAGCCTAGGACTTCACAATGCAACAGACTACACCCAGATTTTAAGAAGATAAACTAAGTTGGAGGCTACAGAGAGGTTGAGAGCTGAGTAATGTGGGTAAACATTTAATTAATTTGATTATACATAAAAACATCACACTATTATTGCATTATTAATAAAGGAGATGTATCTTGTTGACTCATGCATAGAAATACATACATAAGTACATATTAGCTTTAACAATGCAAGTCTTTTAAATGTTCTTGTTTTATTTCTATTCACAGTCTTTATCATCTAGAATCATGAAGAAAAAATGAAATAGAAACTGAATGTTTGTTAGAAAAATTTCCAGTGTAGGTCAAGAAACTGGTTAGCCCATGGATGGACCTAGAGAATATTATGTTCAGTGAAATAAATCAGAGAAAGACAAATACTGTATGATATCACTTATATGTGGAATCTAAAAAATAAAACAAATGAATGTATATAGCAAAACAGAAACAGACTCACTGATAGAGAAAACAAACTAGTGGTTACCAGTAGGGAGAGGGAAGGGGGAAGGGGCACGACAGGGGTAGGGGATTAAGAGAAACAAACTACTAAGTATAAAATAAATAACAAGGGTGTATTGTACAGCACAGGGAATTATGGCCATTATTTCATAATAAATTTTAATGTAGTATCAATATAATATACACAAATATTGAATCACTATGCTGTACACCTTAAACTAACACAATAAAAAAATAAACTGGCTATTCATGGAATAAATGTCTACTGAACATTAATTATATCTGACACCAAAACACTCACGGTGAAGACATAAGTAAATATAAGTTCATCTCTCTCTCTCTCTCTCTCTCTCTAGTGACTTATAATCTTGGTGAGCTCAAATAGTACTCTCATCTGAATCCTGATTAGAGTATTATATTTTCATTTGTTACATCACTATAGATTATGTCTCATACTGGACCATAGGCTCCGTGAACTAAAATGTCTTCTACTTCATTATAGCAGTAACAGACATTATTGACTATTTGTTCAAATTACTAATCACACACAGTGAGTCAACATATTCCCGTCCTGAAAATCACAGTCTTCAGATAGAATTTAAAAATAATAGGAGCTAGAAAGATATTACAGAGGCCCTTTATAAAAACAGGTAAAAATATTACCATGTAGGAACTAACATAAACAGTAAGTTAAACTTAGTTGTTAATAGTCTGTCTCTGCCCTTTTTGGAGGAACTTTGTCAGAAATGGATTGACTTTAGTTCAGTAGCTGATATCAACACAAATGAATTCTTTTGTTTCAGGACTTAACATATATTGACAGTTATTTTCTAGAATGAGGTAGAAAATAATACATAAACATCAGCCATTAATTATTAACTTCAGCACTTCAGCAATCCCATACAATGTGCTAAAATTCATTAATAGGGCTATGTTTAAGGAGGGGGAGGGATAGAGAAAACAACCCCAAAATCAAGTAGGCAGGTGGCATAGCTTTCTAACCAACCAAATTATCATGACTTTCTTGAGTGTCTACTATGTAAAATATACTATGTGACGTGCCAGATAACAAGAAACATAAGATGTAACGTACCCTGACCTCAAACAACTTCCAACCAAACTGGAAGTAAACCACTACCCCCTGCATATAAGAACACAACAAAACACACTCAGAGACTAAAATAGAACCCTCTTGTAACAGTGTTTTAACAAGTTATATGAAGAGTAATGCAAAGTCCTTAAAGTGCAATTGCCTGAAATAAGAAATGAAAATAACTACAGTTTATGTCTATTAAAGGGTAACAACCTGAAAGGTAGGCAGATGAGAAAACTGAGGCACAGAAAGATGAAGTAACTCGCCCAAGGTCACACACCTGGAATCAATGGGACCCAAAACCAGGTCCAAGTCTTTCCATATGCCATGCTACTTTTCTTCTACGGACTGAATTGTGTCTGCACCAAATTTGTATGTTGAAGCATTAATCCCCAATATGACTATGTTTGGAGATAGGGCTTTTAAGGAGATAAGTAAGGAAAAATAAGGTCACGAGGGTGGGGTCCTAATCCAATAGGACTGGATTACTTAGGAGAAGAGGAAGAGACACCAGAGCTTGCTCTCTCTCTCTGCACACACACACAGGAAAAACCACGTGAAGACCCAGTGAGAAGGCAGATATCTATAAGCCAGGAAGAGAGGCCTCACCAGAAACAAACCCTGATGGCACCTTGATCTTGGACTTTCAGCCTCTAGAACTGTGAGAAAATAAATTTATGTCTAAGCCACGCAGTTTGTGGTATTTTACTACAGCAGTCCTAGCAGACTAACACACTCCCTGTAAAAGAAAAGACATGAATCCTTCCTTGCATTAACAATGGGGAAACACTTAGTGTTTTTACATAGTTCAGAACTCTTTTCTCTACCTTATTTCCAAGTTCTCCACCTGCACGCATGTGCACACGCACACACACCTTTCAATCAGTAGTTGACATTTAGTTAACTATGCAAATGTATTCCAGTGGCTAATTGTGGATTATCTCACTAAACCCAGAGGAGCTTCATACTTACACAGTACAGGCTCATTTATTTTAGGAAGAAAAGAGAAGGACAAGAAGAGTCTGGGATGTACTGAAGAGCTCCCATAAGCCATTTAAAAATACTTAACTAATGTTCATTTAGAAATCTCTTATTTTAAGTTTCACACACATCATCAGCTTTTCAGCTAACTGCCTATGGCAACATTAATGCTTTAATAAACTAGGAAATAACTGATTTAATGTGTAGTATCATGTAGGATGGCAACATTAATGCTTTAATAAACTAGGTAATAACTGATTTAATGTATAGTATCATGTAGGTTATTGCCATTATAAACCATACTTAACAGTTTAGAAAATCAATAACATATTAAACTAAGGTTAGTGCTTCTGGGAGAATTCCTTGGCAAACAGTTGTTTTCTGACAGATTGTGACTGAGTCTTCTGCTTCTTGGAAGGTAGCACATGTTCTGCTGCCTTAGTAACTGTTAAGGGTTGTGTCTATGGAAAAATCACATACACACACAAACCCAGACACCAGTGAACCATGGAAGCACATCTCAAGTTCCATCAGTGGAGCTGCTCTTTTCTAGATCTGAAGATGGGGGAGGAGACAGGGAAGGGGGCCGGCTAAGATCCAGACCTCATGCTTGTCTCCTTTGCTGTCTCCACACACAAACCCAGTTACTGGCGTGGGGTAATTAAAGGGAAGGCAGGGAGTAGGGTGACACATTTGGCAGTGTTCTTTAAATGTGAGTTTGCTGTCCCCAGCTGTCAGGGGTCATGCTAATCTGGTGAAAGAACTCTCCATGCTGTGGCTATTTACTTAACGTCGCTGCTTCTAAACATTGTCTTGAAGCTGCCAGACAGAGAGAGAAATGCAGATTCACGGGAGACTTAGTGGCAGTGGTTCCCCGGGCAAGATCGTCTGTGTTCTGTCAGAATATATTCCCCTACCTGAGTTTCTGGAGAGTCAACTTAGAGAATAACTGGGAAGTATCTGTGAGGACAATAAATAGATGGCATCATGCTGACTAATCGTTCTGGAAAGAATGAGTTCGTAGCCTATATATAAATGTGTGCTATTTTCATTGGAATCCCCATCGCCACACTCCAAGGCCCTTCATCAAGCATACCTCTATAGGTTTTATGCTTTATGCATAAAATCTCATTTTATGTTTACTTTTCCCTCTTCCCTACTACACGTTCTACAGCAAAAAGTTACTATTGGGTTGGGCACAGAGTCTTAACCACTGGACTGCCAGGAAGACCATATCTTGTTTATTTTCTACCTGCATAGAAGGTAAGCTCTATTATGGTAGGATTTTGTTTTTGGTTTTGTTCATTGATGTATCTCAAGCACTTGAAACAAGGTCTACCATAAGTAGGTCCTTGGAAAACATTTGTTAAATGAATGGGTGAATGAATGAATTCACCCTTGTCTTGCTGTCTTTAACAACTGAGTTACAAAAGTTATCTCCTCATAGTTTTAAAACGAACTAAGAAGAAATAAATCATTGTACCAAAGTAGACAATAATTTGGCAATAAAGTTATGCCCTAGAATAGACAGCACGGTGCTTGGTCAGAAGAGTGGAGAACTGGTCTGTTTGGGTAGATAAATTGTGTAAGCTGAGTCAGAGCAGGGGCTAAAGGCCAGAGTAGCAATTGTCCTAATTACTCAGCCAGCACAGCTCACAGAATTGGCCTGTAAATAACATACTCATCAGCTCCACAGACCTCTCTGCACAGATGGTTTCATTAGAGTTTGAGCTCTCATGCCCCTTTCTAGGAGGTTTATGTGGATGTTTTTTGGCATGCCTGCCTGCTACGTGAAGCCCCTTTACTTTCAGGAAGATGTTCACCACACAGGCAATGGCAGACACAGTTCACGTTAATTCTGCCCACTGCCATGTCAGACGCTGATTGCTATGAAGACAGTTTCATAGAAAAAATTTTACTTTGTATTTCTAGAATTGGCTTTGAATTATTATCATTGTATTGATGATCTTAAACTACAACAGAAATTCTCAAAGTAAATAGGCTTAAGTAAAACGCAGATGTATACTACCAGCCAAACTCATCAAAACCAATAACAAGCATTTACCATGATTCTTTTTTTTTTTTTTTTTTTTTTGCGGTACGCGGGCCTCTTCTGTTGTGGAGCACAGGCTCCAGACATGCAGGCTCAGCAGACATGGCTCATGGGCCCAGCCGCTCCGCAGCACGTGGGATCCTCCCGGACCGGGGCACGAACCCGCATCCCCTGCGTCGGCAGGTAGACCCTCAACCACTGCGCCACCAGGGAAGCCCTACCATGATTATTTCTGATATAAAGAAACATTGGTACAATATTGTGAAAACCTGCATTTATAAATACTTTCTTTCCAGGATGCTGATCAATACCAATCAGCCCCGCCTCTCCTTCAGGAAACTGCTTCCCTCATAGTCTTTGCTTCTTTGATAGGCAGGTTTTATAACCTAAACTCATGTCCAGGCCATGGTGAGGCTGTCAGGAGAGGGCATCTGACTGGAGACTCATTAATCCATGGACAGCCCTGTAGCTGTGTGCTTTGATAGGACAGTTATGCCAACCTGATTTTCTTTCTCAAGAATTTGAACACAGAGAGTCAGAAAATAATTTATCAATCAGAACTGGAGGCAGAAACTGAAGGGATGAAGTGAGAATGTAAAAAGCTAACATATACCGAGTCCCTACTATGTGACTGAGACTATCTAGCACATTTCATGGGCTATCTTTTAAATCCCTGTAATAGCTCTATGACCCAGGCACTAGTCTTAATTTGCAGGCCCAGGGAAGGTAAATTACTTGATTGTGCAATAATTCGTGGGGTCATGACTGAAGCTGAGGTCCATGTGATTCCAGAGCCTCTTCCCTTTTTAATTTTTTTAAATTTATTTTATTTATTTATTTTTTGGCTGCATTGGGTCTTCGTTGCTGCGTGTGGGCTTTCTCTAGTTGCGGTGAGCGGGGGCTACTCTTTGTTGTGGTGCGCGGGCTTTTCATTGCTGTGGCTCTCTTGCTGTGGAGCACGGGCTCTAGGTGCGCAAGCTTCAGTAGTCATGGCTTGTGGGCTCTAGAGCACAGGCTCAGTAGTTGTGGCGCACGGGCTTAGTTGCTCTGTGGCATGTGGGATCTTCCCAGACCAGGGATCGAACCTGTGTCCCCTGCATTGGCAGGTGGATTCTTTTTTTTTTTAACATCTTTATTGGAGTATAATTGCATTACAATGGTGTGTTAGTTTCTGCTTTATAACAAAGTGAATCAGCTATACATACACATATATCCCCATATCTCTTCCCTCTTGCGTCTCCCTCCCACCCTCCCTATCCCACCCCTCTAGGTGGTCACAAAGCACCGAGCTGATCTCCCTGTGCTATGCGGCTGCTTCCCACTAGCTATCTATTCTACATTTGGTAGTATTTATAAGTCCATGCCACTCTCTCACTTCGTCCCAGCTTACCCTTCCCCCTCCCTGTGTCCTCAAGTCCATTCTCTACGTCTGGCAGGTGGATTCCTAACCACTGCACCACCAGGGAAGTCTCCCAGAGCCTCTTCTCTTAATCACTGCATGACACTGACCAGAGAAGAGAGTGAATTTTGTAAAGGTCATGTTAAATTTAAGAGGGAAGAAAACCCATGAGCAAATAGAGAATACCAGTTGTTTGAGAAAAGAAAATAGAAATGGAATGGTCCGAAGAGGACCAAGAGTAGCTTGTGGAAAAACACATTTCCCAGAAGAAAAGAGAGAGAGAGGCTGGACTTAAAAATTACCTTGAGTTAGCACAGCATTCTGCTATATATTGCTTGAGAATTTCTCTGTCCTTTGCCAGAAAAAGAATGTCTTAAAAAGTTGTCTGTACTAATTAATACCATAAAAGTCTATTTTGGAGGGAGAACAAATATAATCATAACAAGTGTGCTGCAAGAGTCCAGTTCTTTCCTCCTGTGTCTATGCTCAGTTGCCAGCCTGTCTCTCTCAGGAAGACCGGCATGGAGGTGGACCCCAGGGAGCCAGGGCCAAGAGACCCGAAGCTCATTTCTTGTTGGGATGTCTCCTCGCTGGATGCGTTCTTGACAATGAGCAATACTGTAGCCCCAATAAAGCCAGTTTCTCTTTCCTTTTATGCCAGAGGACTTCCTTCAGTGCCTCATTCTGATGACCCAAGCACTTCCTAGAAAAACTAGTCTTTGAGATAATCCTGAGGCTACAGAAAAGCACAGGTCTGCACATAAGGAGGCCTGGACTCCCTGACCTAGCAAGGGAAGTGAACCACTTATGCACATATGCCGTGCACTCCCCAGTGCTCCTGGGGGTCACGGTACTGAGGATGTGTGCCTCCTCACAGTATAATACCCAGGCAGGTCTCCTTTGTAATGACCGCCGCTGGGCCCCAGGATCTGAGGAACCCAGGAACTTCTTAGCTGAACTCCTGGCACCCATGAACATGATGAGACCCTTCTGTACTCATGGAATAAGATTCTCATCTCCTACACTGGAGTTGGCCCTAGGAATTTGTTTTCTTCATCCTTGGATCCCTTCACTTTGTTCTTTCAACAAGCCTTGGTGAAGTTTTAAACCAATCATCTGGAGCACCTTAGAATCCTGTTCCTTTGAAAATTGTAAATGAAGAAATGTTCTATGAAGACCAGATTGACCTGGTCAATCATTGAAAAGATCCTTTCCATTTTACAGGTCCCAGTGACCTCACATCAATTAAATGGCAATGCACTTAATTTTCAGGATGTGCTATGATAAATTAGGTATCTAAATGTCAGATGAAACCCGGGCTTTCTGGAATTTCCTAAGATGCAACCTGGGCGTGTGTGTATCTGGGGAAGATATGCATGTCGGCTTTTTATAGAAAAGGACAAAACTGCAAAGTTTTCCTCCATTATTGAGATTATAAATGGGTTGATCAACACAACTTCACTGTCCAATCCATCAGAAGGCATTATTTTTAAGGTAATGAATACTTATGAGACTACAGGACACAGTTCAATTTTAAAATGTATATTATATAAGTAAAATTATGAAATGCAGAGTTATAGAATTCGTTGAGCTGGTATCGGTAATCTTTTTTTTTTTACATCTTTATTGGAGTATAATTGCTTTACAATGGTGTGTTAGTTTCTGCTTTATAACAAAGTGAATCACTTATACATATACATATGTTCCCATATCTCCTCCCTCCTGCATATCCCTCCTTCCCACCCTCCCTATCCCCACCCTCCAGGTGGTCACAAAGCACCAAGCTGATCTCCCGGTGCTATTTACAACTTTGATTTCTAAATGTTAACCTTCACCTGATTTTAAATGTAATTTCTTTTTCTGCTTATTTATATGTGTAATTCTTGAGGTAACTTACTGTAAATCAAAAGCTACAAATTTCTAATTTAGTGTCTGGATTTACAGATCCCTGACTCTTCATTAACTTCTTGATTTATAAACAACGGAAAGTCCCTGCATTTAGATGCAAAAACTTGTGCAGGATTTATGAACTCTAAGAGCCCTGCTATAAATCAGTCACGTTTACAAATATTCCCATTAGTTAGTGCTTTGGCTGTCTGATTTGAAACACCTTCTCTTTTTACTATTTAATTCTGATTTATCTTTTTAATATACAGCTCATTCTGATAATTTGTTACTACCAAGTGCTGATTTATAAGGGCACTGTAATAAATTTTATAACATAAATTTTAAAGGCTTTGAATTAGATACACCAGACTTTTGAAAGCTTTATGGCTGAAAAACAATTCTCAGAAGGATAAAGTAAATTTTACGTCCTACAAAACAAAACACGGAGTACTGGCCATAGGAACGTTTGTCTTTTCTTTCCATACTGTCTCCCCACCCCCTGCATTAAGACCTTCCTTTTTAAACAAGTGCCTACAGTTGTTGGCTGGACCTTCTTCTTAGACTTCCAAGGGCAGAGAAGTATTAGTGTTTGACCTGAACAGATTGATGTGATTATCGTGTACTAAGCCTCTTGTTGAATTTGGGGGGCCCTTCATGGTTTTATCTTGGTTCTCTCTTTCATCTGTGCTTTTCATCTGCTGGGGACACACTGAAGCACAATGGGGCTTAAATCCCTGATTGGGGAGCTCAGGTTTCTTGCTGGGTTTCCCTGGCTAAGGGCCGAGAGACTCACGTTTATCAGTTTTATTCTCCTTGCCTACTGGTGACTGAACTACAGCCCACTGTCAAAGAGACTTGCTCCTATAGCGGATTAGGACAAGACGTGAGGGCATTGAGTAAGAATGAGCATTTTATAATGATCATATTCTGGAAGGCGTTATTCACAGTAAAGGAAATGGGTAATTTTCCTCTTAATTCTCTCCAATCTATCAGATCTGTGTGGTTGACTTTGTTCATTAGGTTCATGTGCTTTTACCTTTGCACTTTCTTCCGTCAGGGTGGTATATTAAAGTCACATGGTGACTTTAACTACAAAGGTTTTATCTTACTGAACTGCCAAGAGCTGAAAGCTATTTAAAAGGACAATTAAAGGCACAGATGGGGCTCCCCTGGTGGCGCAGGGGTTAAGCGTCCGCCTGCCGATGCAGGGGACGTGGGTTTGTGCCCTGGTCCGGGAGGATCCCACATGCCTCGGAGCGACTGGGCCCGTGAGCCATGGCCGCTGGGCCTGCGCGTCCGGAACCTGTGCTGTGCGACAGGAGAGGCCACAGCAGTGAGAGGCCCGCGTACCGGGAGAAAAAAAAAAAAAAAAAAAAAAAAGGCACAGATGTTCTTTTGGATGAAGTGACAAATAGTAGACAGAAACTGTACTCTCTACATAGCCCTGAGATTTGTAGGAACCTGAGAAATCATAGGTGACCAATTTGCTGTACAGCAGTTGGGACTGACCATAAAGCATTTTTTTCCCTGAAATACTTTTAACAACAAAATATTTAGAAAAAAAGTAGCCCATATACTTAAAGACCTCTTTTGGGAGTATTTTTGAGTACTGGGGTTGGAGTTGGGCACAGAAACTAACACAATATTCTGGCACTTCAATACATGGTCTGTGTCCTCAAGGGCAAGTCAAAGTAGCAAGGAAGGATTCAAATCCGAAGTAGTTAATAAACAACACGAGATTTTTATGGGAAACTCTGAGGTTTCAGCTAGGTTTCCCTGCTGAGTACTGTATGAGCCACTGTTAAGTCAAATCAGTTTTTCAGGGTCTTCGTTCCTCTACCTTAAATATAAAAGACTTAATGAACAAGTATTCATTGAGCACTTATTATGTGGCAGCCATGTCAAAACTATTGGGGAACGGGTGATCATTGAAGCCACAGTACAATTTTACAGAATTAAAATACAGGAGAAGGCAACATCTTTATAACTAACAAGGGCAGATATAGGCTAGATAAGTTTGAACAAACACTGTATAAGAGGAAGAAAATTCCTCGTGGCCCCTTTCAGCTGTGCAGTACTCCTGAGGCAAGAGACAGATGGGCCCCACTGTTGAGCAGCTGGAATTTGTCCCCTGAGGACAGACACTTCAAGATAAAGATAATGGCAGAAGCAGAGAGGAGCTGAGCCCTGCCTGGGTAAAACGATAAGGAGTCTACATATTTCTCATTCTTGAGATCAAGGAGACCTCCCAAACTACAGGTATGGAAAGGTTCCTCAGGGGTCAGAAAAAGGAGAGGGTGCTAGTTCACAATATGTTCTGCCAATCTCCTAGAGACCCACACGCTGGAATCCATCTTGGCTAAAAGATGCTCATGCACATCCAGGAGGGCCCTGAGTCAGACCAAATATGGACACAGAGCCAGACAAAGCAAGATGATTGGCCAGAGGCAACCTGGAAGAACTACCCCCATATAAATGATTTAAACTACCCCAAAAGCGTGTGACTCCCTCTGAGCTCGCCCATGTATCTTTCCGCATGTACTTTGCTCCTAATAAACGTTCTCTCTTCTTTACAAATTTCCATCTCTTTGCTGAAATTCTTTCTCCAAAGAAGACAAGAGCCAGGGCCCTGCTTCTAGCCACTAGAACCTGGTGGTCTAGTGGTTAGGATTTGGCACTCTTACCACTACAGCCCGGGTTTGATTCCCAGTCAGGGAGTTGAGATCCCATTTCAAGCTGCCACAAACTGCAGCCACGCCAGATCACTAGTGGTTCTAGGTGTTGCTTGCAGATGCTGGAGGGGGCCACACAAACTTTATTCTCAAAGAATTCAAGTTTTGTCCTGAATGATGGCTCTCTGAAGGATCAGTTTAAGGGCTTGCTTTTGTTTTGCCCTCCATGGAATGTTCTCACAGCTAGACTGGCCTCCTAGTAGGCAATGATTAAAATCATTTAATATACAAATATACTAGCCCTGGCCACCTGAGGCAAGAGATATAACAGATTAGAAAATACTTTGATATTAAAAATGAAACCCACCATACCAAAACTTCGGGGCTACACTGAAAGTAAGGCTCAGAGTGAAATGTATAGCTATAGATGCCTACATTAAAAAAAGAATAAACATCTCAAAACAATAATGTAACTTGCCACCTTAAGAAACTAGAAAAAGAAGAAGGACCAAACTAAACCCAAAGGAAGCATAAGGAGGGGTGACAAAAATTATGGTGGAGATAAATGAAATAGGGAATAGAAAATAATAGAGAAAAATCAACAAAGCCAAAAGTTTGTTCTTTTGAACATATCAAAAGAAAAAGGACAAACCTTAGGTAGACAAATTAAAAAAAGAGAGAAAACTTGTATTTCTAATATCAGGAATTAAAGCAGGATATTACTCCTGACCTTACAGGAATAAAAAGTATTATAAAAGAATATTACGAGCTATTATATGCCAACAAATTATATAACCTGAATGGAAAGGACAAATTCCTATAAATACAAACTACTAGCCTGACTTACGAAGAAATAGAAAATCTGAACAGACCCATAACAAGTGAAGAGATTTAACTTGAAGATTATAAGGTTTACAATGATAAGAAAAACCCAGTACCATACAGCTTTACTGGTGAATTCTACTAGATATTTAAGATTTAAAACCAACTGTTCTCAAACTCTTCCAAAAAACAGAAGAGAAGGGAACACTTCCTAACTTATTCTATAAGGCCAGTATTACTTGATACCAAACAGATAAAGATGTCACAAGAAAAGAAAACTACAGAAAAATATCGCTTATGTCTACAGATGTAAAAACACTCAACAAAATACTAGCAAACTGAATCCAGCAACATATTAAAAGAATTATACACCTTGTTCAAATGCGATTTATCCCAGAAGTGAAAGAGCAGTTCTATCTATGAAAATCAATCAATATTATACATTGTATTAATAGAAGGAAGGAAAAATCCCCACATGATTATCTCAATGAATGCAGAAAAGCATTTAAGAAAATCCACCACTGTTTAATGATAAAAACACTCCACAAACAAGGAATAGAAGGGAACTTCCTCAACCTGACAAACTGTATTTGAAAAATCCACAGCTCACATCACACTTATGAAAGTCCCCCTAAAATCAGGAACAAGAAAAAGATGTCTTCTGTTGCCACTTCAATTTAACACTGTACTAGAAGCTCTATTCAAGGTGATTAGGAAAGAATAAGAAATAAAATGCATCCAGATTTGAAAGGAAGAAGTAAAACTTTATGTATTCACAGATGACATAATCCACAAAACCTATTACAGCTAATAAATAAGTTCAGCATAGTTGTAGGATTCAAGATCAATATACAAGTATCAGCTGTATTTCTATATACTTGCAATGAACAACCCAAAAATGAAATTAAGAATTCCATTTTTAAAGGAATCAAGTAAAATAAAATATGTGGTAATAAATTTAACCAAGGAATGGCAGGAATTGTACACTGAAATTTACAAAGCATTGTTGCAAGAAATTAAAGAAGACCTAAATAAATGGAAAGGCATCCTGTGTTCATGTACTGGAAAATTTAATTTTCTTATGATGGCAGTACTCCCCAAATTGACCTACAGATTTAATACAATCACTATCATAATGCCAACTGTGTTTTTTGCAGAAATGGACAACCTGATCTGAAAATTCATATGGAAATGCTATGAGCATAGAATAGCCAAAACAATCGTGAAGAAGAAAAACAAAGCTGGAGGACTGGTACTTTCAGTTCCAAAGCTTACTACAAAATGACTGTAATCAAAACAGTGTGGTACTGGCATAAGGATAGACATATAGATTAATGGAACAGAAGTGGGAATCTAGAAAAAAAATCCTACATCTATGGTTAATTGGTTTTTGACAAAAGTGTCAAGAGCATTCATTAAGGAAAGAATAGTCTTTTAAACAAATGGTTCTGGTACAACTGGATATCCACATGCAAAATAATAAATTTGGACTCCTATCTCACATGGCATACAAACATTATTGCAAAATGGGTCAAAGACCTAAATGTATACATTAGGTACATTTAGCTGCAAGTATAAAGCTCTTAGAAAGAAATATAGGTAGAAATCTTTGCAGTCTTAGATTAGACAACAGTTCCTTAAATATGATACCAAAAGCACAAATGAACAAAGAAAAAAACAGTCAAATTGAACTTAATCAAAATTAAATATTTTATTCATCAAAAGGCTAAAAAAAGTCAAAAGACAGCCCACAGAATGAGTGAAAATATTTGCAAGTTATATATCTGATAAGGGCCTAGAATCTAGGATACATAAAGATCTCCCAACACTCAGTGACAAAAAGATAAACAGTCCAATTGAAAAAATGGGCAAAAGGCATGAATATATATTTGTTCAAAGAATATATACAAATGGCCAATAAACACAGGCAAAGTTGCTTGGCATCATTAATCATTAGGGAAATGTAAATCAAAACCGCAATGGTGTACTGCCTCACACCTATGACTACAATTTTAAAAAGACAGATAAGAAGCGTTGGTGAGGAGACTCCCGGGAGGGGAGGTGTGGATAGTGAGCTGTGCTCGCACACAGGCTTCTTGGTGGCGGCAGCAGCATTCTTAGCGTCTCATGCCCGTCTCTGCGATCCGCGCTGATAGCCACGGCTTGCACCGGTCTCTGGCGCTCTGAATCTCCTCTCCTCGCGCAGCCAGAAACAATGGTCTCTTGCCTCTTCGGCAGGTCCAGACGTTTTCCCGGACTCCCTCCCGGCTAGCTGTGGCGCACTAACCCCTTCAGGCTGTGTTCACGCTGCCAACCCCAGTCCTCCCTGCAATCCGACAGAAGCCCGAGCCTCAGCTCCCAGTCCCCGCGCGTCCCTGCGGGTGAGCAGACAAGCCTCTCGGGCTGGTGAGTGCCGGTCGGCACCGATCCTCTGTGTGGGAATCTCCCCGCTTTGCCCTCTGCACCTCTGTTGCTGTGCTCTCCTCCGCGGCTCCGAAGCTTCCCCCCTCCGCTCCCCGCAGTCTCCGCCCGCAAAGGGGCTTCATATAGTATGTGGAAACCTTTCCTCCTTCACGGCTCCCTTCCATTGGTGCAGGTCCCGTCCCTGTTCTTTTGTCTCTGTTTATTCTTTTTTCTTTTGCCCTACCCAGGTACGTGGGGAGTTTCTTGCCTTTTGGGAGGTCTGAGGTCTTCTGCCAGCGTTCAGTAGGTGTTCTGTAGGAGTTGTTCCATGTGTAGATGTATTTCTGATGTATCTGTGGGGAGGAAGGTGATCTCCGCGTCTTACTCCTCCGCCATCTTGAAGATCCCCTCAAACTTATTTTAAAAATAAATTAGTCTTGGCTGTTCTCGGTGAAAATGGGGGTAATTTTAGAAAAAATATATATTTCACTGAATATTAAATTCTAGTTTTCTTAATTAAGGTCTGTGTTTACTAAGACTCATAGTTCCTTGTTGTTACATTATACTGTTACAAAATTTAATTACATCGTCAGAAGGACACTCTAAGTTTGTTTCTGAAGCCTAACTTCATAATCAATCTTTGGATAAAGATCAGATGCTCCATGATCTACAACCAGGAGATTAACACCAGGCTATGGTCATTAAAATTTAAAGAAACAATCAGACTACACTGAGGATAACCAGCGCTAGGAAACTGGGCTGGGCTCCTTGTGGACAATTCCAATATATCATTTCCCTGAAAGATAAGGATTGGTGCAGAACAGACTAAGTCAGATGACCAGGGATATATTAGGCTGCACCTAATAGAAGTTCTTGACTTAAATTCTTACTTATGACCTTAGTAATACTGCTAGCTATATTATTTTCTACATTGCCTGTTTTACAAAATTGTTGTTTCTTCCATTACCAAATGTGTGACTGAGCCTCTAATAAAATGATGATATATCGTTCCATATGAGATCAATGATTGTAATAGTGTAACTCTAGATATGAGAAGCAGCAGCAAGAGGGAATATTTTCCTGGACCATAAGAGACTAGTAAGGCAGGTGATCCAGACTTTTGGCTACTGTTAACAAGGCCTAGCTCAGTAACAGCACATTGAGAGGCCTGTCAACAAAATCTTCGCCAGAACTGGGAATGAGCATTCCTAGCACCATTGGACGAAATGGTCATGAAATGACCCCCCAAACCATGGTCAAACTTATGAACATGAAGGGGCCCTGCCGACTGGAGACTGACACTTGCCATCTACCTCTACAAGGTAAAGCTATCTCAGAGGCTGTCTTTCTGGGCTCTAGTCCTCAGTAATGCCCCAAATAAAACATAATTCTCAACTTTTAGGTTGTGCATTTATTTTCAGTTGACAGGATCTCTTTATTTCTGTACCTCTTATGTACCTTCCTTGGGAATATGGGCTAGGTGGGACTGAAGTAATTCTGGGTCCTTGGACCAGCACCAAAGTAACACCACTCCCTAACAGGACCTCAATCATTTGTTTCCCGAGACCGTTGACCAAAACCGCCCGCCTTGGCCAGGCACGATAATAACCATTTGCCTCAGTTGTCTCAAAACAGGAGGTCGCGATAAAGAACGCCGAAAACTAACCAGGAGAAGTTTGGAGGGGCCAGAAGGAGGGAGGAGACACCAGCCCGTAACTGACCCAGAAGAATTCAGGAGGGGCCAAAAGGAGGAGGGAGGAGACAGTATGTCCTGCCCTAACCTCCCAGAAACCCTCACACTGGCATCCATCTTGGCTGAGAGATGCGCACGCCACCAGGAAGGACCCTGAGTCAGACCAGATATGGGTCAAGCAAGACCAGAGACCAGGTTGTCCAGAGACAACCCAGAAAGCTAACATCACCACCATAAAACCTGAGACTGTGAGCCATGTGGCAGAGCAGTTCTCCTGGGTTCCCTTACCTTGCTGTTCTCTGCCCAGGCGCCCCTTCTCAATAAAGTGTTTTGATTTGTCAGTACGTGTGTCTCCTTAGACAATTCATTTCCAAGTGTTAGACAAGAGCCCACTCTCGGGACCTGGAAGGGGTTCCCCTTCCTGCAATGGTACTGGCAACTAAAAACTGTCACTCACCATCTGGTTCTACAAGGATAAAGTCACTAGCCACTGTAGCTGCTGACCTTCAACACCCCCTGAAAGGAGTTCAGGGCAGAGATCAGGAATGAGGCGCTCTGTGCTCTGAAAAAAACTGGCAGAACAGGCCTTCAGAAAGTTAGATATTTTCAGGAGATTTTATGAGCCCAATTTCTTGCATCATCTCATATCTAGAAAAGCACTAAAATCATCAACGGAGACATCTGCTCCTTGTGACTAGCTGCAACCTTCTCATGACCAGCATCAACCTTCTGCCAAAATGTGTGCTTGATTGCACATACTCCCCCTTCACTAAAACCTTATATATACTGACTTCCCGCCCTACCTCTTCAGAGCAGTTCCTCAGAGCTATATGAGAAGCTGTCTCCTGAGCGATAGTCCTCATTAGGCCCCAAATAAAACTTAACTCACAGCTCTCACATTGTGCATTTTTCTTCAGTCGATAGTACTGACAGGAATATTGATGAGGAATATCTTCTACTGGGCCAGAGAGGTTAGAGTAGAGGCCCTTATGAAGTTTCTATAAAGTATTCCATTTATATAAAAACTGTTTTTTGTATTATCTTCACAAATCACAGATATTAGTGATACTAAGGTAGTAAAACAGAGGGAAGAATAAAAATTTAAATGATTATCTGCAAAAGCAATGCATCTTAAAATGTATTTTATTATGTCTCAGTCTTTTACAAACCAAATTACAAATGAATTCTAGAAATCAGGGAAGTCTGAGAAGATAAATATCAGACAAATCTCAAGTGTGTTTCAAAATCATTTTGCTGTAAGCGTAACAGCCTGATGTCCAGAGCAGGAAACAATACATTAATTCATCTCCCTCCTGCAATTTTCCATTCTTCCCTTTTCACATGTCAAAGGCAGCCATAATGCCTGCATATTTCTCAAAGTAATTTTTTTTTTTTTTTGCATTTTCTAACCTTTACCATTGCATCTTTATCTTCCTTTTGGGCCTGTTTCCATTTCATAGAGACATCATGCTATCAAAATCTCCAGACAGGAAAGATGGGGGCTGGCCAGTTCTCCTCAAGCAATGCTAATAGAATTTCCATCCCTTTTGTTAACCCTTTGTAAATGCCAAGCAGTGATTTACAACTCCTCACCCCTGCAGGGCCTTTGTCAAGAAATCACCCAGATGGTGTGAGAGCAGTGCAGTGCAGGATGCAGGGCTCTGGGCAGCAGGAATGTCTTGCAGGCCTGGTGCCCTCAGGACAAGGCTTGAACCATCCATGAAGAAAAGGATAAAGGGAAAAATAATGGAGCTCAAACTTGAAGCCTGTATCCTAGATTCCTTGAGGGTGAAGCTGTGCAAAAGAATAGTATCCTGTATTTATGGGAAGTGATGTTTAATTGGAACTGAATAAATACTAAAACATATAGATGTATTTCAGAAACTAGAAATAGGCGTATAGATATACACATATGAATATATATATTGCACATACTAAATAGAATACATCCATGTGTTCTTTCTTTTTTGGGTTGTTTTTCAAAATCCAACATATTTTAGAGCAGGGGATCAGCAATAAAGAGCCACATAGTAAATATTTTAGGCTTTGTGTGCTACACATAGTTACAATTACTCAGCTCTTTTGTTGTGGCTTTAAAGCAACCACAATGTGTAAACAAACAGGCATGGTTGTGTTCCCATGAAACTCTATTTATGGACACTGAAATTAGAATTTGATAGAATTTTCACATGTCACAAAATATTATTCTTCCTTTTATTTTTTTTCAACTATGCAAACACGTAAAAACCACTGTTAACTCATATGCCGCTGTACAAAAATAGGTGGCAGGCTGAATTTGGCCCATAGGCCCTAGCTTACTGACCTTTGTTTTAGAAGATCAGGATCCATAGGATGAAATAAAATTTGATGCTATCTAAAAACTGGAAATATTTTAGATTTGTGGAACATCTAAACGCAATTCACCACTCCTACTGGAGATGACTATTTTGAAGTGTTAAAATAATCACTAGGTGGCTCTGTACTCTGTTTCCTCTGTACTTGCGACAGCGTTTCACCCATCCTCTGCCAGGCGTTCAGCACTAGATGGTACCAACAGCTGACAATGTGGGTTTTTTTTTTTAATCTTTCGAAGTTAATACTGCTAAACATAGAAATTATTTATTTTCCCTGTACAGCAAGAAATACACGATCAATCTCTGTTTCTATTCCCAGAATGCTACATATTTACTTTACTGTCAGCTTTCAAACTGGGACTTAACCTATATATCCTACCAAAAGGAACATTTTTGAATAATGATAGATTAAAATAATGCATTTGGCCAATAGAAGCTATATGGTTAGGAGCTACAGAAAATTAACCTGACACATTAAAGTAGTTCCCAAGTATCTACTTCTAAATTCTATTTTGTAAAACATGTAGACATGAAATAATTTAGTAATGCAAAACTAAAGTTGACTTCGCTGCTTTTGTATTTTCGGTGAAATGAAGCTATCATTTCTGAAATCCAAAGAAATGATATATTAACGCACCCTCAGTGAAGTAGAATGAATCCTACAGGTCACTGCTTGACTTTGTGGGTTAAAATTGCTTTCAAAATATTATTATTAGCACTGTTGCACTGGAGGCTTCTAAACTGATTAAGGTAGAGGCAGGATTGCATTTTTTTTTTTTTTTATAAGAGCTTGCTAGCTTTCAAAATGCAAAGTTAGAAGTACAGGCCACTTTGAGTAGACTTGATTTTCCTAAATTGAAAGAGATTAAGTTCATTGTCGGTAACTTGTCACAAAGGCAAATTTTCAAAATTTACAAGTTAAAAGTGCTGGCATAATATATAAATAAATAAATCACTGGCACATTTAAAATTCAAATGTTTTTGAAATAGCTGGCTTTATTTATGACTTGCTCATTTTACCTTCTTTACCACCTTCTTAATTTAGATCTGCCTCAAGCTGGAAAAGAATAAATGAGGGAATCCAATTATGTCATTTTATTTTACTGCCAAATCCATACTGTAATTTCTTTTCCACATGCTGTTTTCTAAATGTCATGCGATTAGAAGGCTGTTTGTTTTTATTCAACTTTAAGTGGTTCTGTATATGTGAAATGAATTGCATTATGTGTGCGCATAACCGGTGCATCTCCAAGAGAAAGAATAGCTCATCATATCAACAGATTTAAAATCTAATAAAAATATTTTCAGTGAGATACAATTCATTGCAGCAGGGTTAAGCAAAGCGTATGTAGTTATCTCTGCTTCTTCATTCCTTTTCATTTCCATATGAAAAATGAGTTTTGCTTTGATCTCTTTTTATTCATGTGTACATTAAATCAAGAAACTACATGATGGGGAGGGGGAAGGGTGAGCTGTGACAGGGCGAGAGAGAGTCATGGACATATACACACTAACAAACGTAGTAAGGTAGATAGCTGTGGGAAGCAGCCGCATGGCACAGGGATATTGGCTCGGTGCTTTGTGACAGCCTGGAGGGGTGGGATAGGGAGGGTGCGAGGGAGGGAGACGCAAGAGGGAAGACATATGGGAACATATGTATATGTATAACTGATTCACTTTGTTATAAGGCAGAAACTAACACACCAATGTAAAGCAATTATACTCCAATAAAGATGTTAAAAAAAAAAAAGAAACTACATGATACATTCTGGAACTGATAGAATGCTGTTACCAACTCAAAACAGTGTCTACTTATTGTCATAACTATGTACCAACAGAGAAATAAAGGTTACCCATTATCAGCTACAAATTGGCACTTGCCATGGGCACTTGCCATCTACCTCTACAATGATTAAATCAGGTGCCACTGCAGCTGCTGACCCTCAACACCCCCTGAAAGGAATTCAGGGTGGAGATCAGGAATGAGGCACTCAGTGCTTTGAGCAAAACTGGCAGAACAGGTCTTCAGATAGTTAGATATTTTCAGGAGCTGATTTTATGAGCCCAATTCTTGCATCTCCTCATATCTAGAAAAGTACTAAATTCCTTCATGGTGACGTCTGCTTCTCATCACCATGTGCTTGATTGCATGTATTCCCCCTTCACCAAAATCATATTTATTGACCCCCCCCCCCCCCCCCCCCCCCGCCACTACCTCTTTGGAGCAGTTTTTCAGAGCTACGTGAAATGCTGTCTCCGGGCTGCAGTCCTCATTTTGCCCCGAATAAAACTTAACTCGCAACTCTCACATTGTGCATTTTTTTTCAGTCGACACCACAGTTCTTGAAGTAGCATCTCTAATGATGCTAGCTTTGTTTGTTTGTTTTTTGGCCATGCCACTCGGCTTGTGGGATCTTAGTTCCCCAACCAGGGATTGAACCTGTGCCCCCTGTGGTGGAAGCTCAGAGTCTTAACAACTGGACCACCCAGGGAAGTCCCAATGCTAGCTTTGTTTTGCATTGAACATAATTTCATTTCTCCTTATCGTTCTTTAACTAAACTATATTCATCTGAATAAAATATCTGAACACATTATTTTGATTAGTCAGAATATTTTGTTCCACTAAGGAAACTAACTTTGCTCTTTCTAAGAGATTTTCAACTGACTTTTTGGGAGGGGTATATTAAAAACAAATCAAGGAAGGATGTCTGTGCTTTAAATTTCACTTTCTTAGTGAAAATCACATGTAAACTACATCTACACAGCATAAAGTTGGAAATGTAGTTGACAGTTATATAGACAATTGAGGTTTAAATGTTAAGTCTAAAAATAAAATTCAGATCTCAATGATTATCTAAACTATTTTCAAACAAGTTCCCTTAATATCATTAAACTTCTGTTGTTTAACCACATGCAACTGACAAACCAATCCTATAAACCAATTCAACAGGCTTCTGTCTCCATCCTTACATGTGGTGTACTAAGCACAATGGTAGTAAAATAGCATAATCCTAAGGATAGCTGTCAGTATAAGTTTATGCTCCACTGTTGAATATTCCCTTTAGCTCTAATAGTTTTGTCAGTTATCCTGAATTGTTTCATAAATGATATTATCTGCAAATACAGATTCCCGACTTTTTGAAAGTTCGTTTTTATGCCACTTCACTTTTACGAAAGGCCTACGTTATTACCTGTTTTTGCTAACGAAAAGAAATCTGAAAAGGATTTCTGTTTTTACAAAAAAAGGTGAACAGTGAAAATGGTGTTCAGCATTTGTTTTACAGCCAGCTGTTAAAGAGGCAGCACGCACCCCAAGCAGAGAGTGGCCCCTCCAAGCTCCTTCCCTGGGAACTACACTCAGCTTCTCAGCATCAAGCCACCATGGCTTTGAAATGTGTCTGTGAACATCTCTGATTTATCTCAATTTATTTTGTGCATCTGTCAGCAAGAAGCATCCTAAGGTAATTGCTTCTTCACGTTATGTCATTTTGGTTTACGAAAGGTTTCATAGGAACGCTCTACTTTCATATAGTGGGGGGAAATCTGTAATATTTATTTCCTCTTCTTTAACTTTTACATCCACGCTCTATTTTTTCTCTTGTTTTATTGTAATGGGGAGGAATTTTAGCACAATTTTTTTTTATAAGAGATGATATTTTTATTCCTGCCTTTAAGGTAAAGTATTCGAGAACTTTGCATCTTAAATTGTATATATTTGTTATAGGTGTCTGGTAGATACACTTATGAAAGTTAACTTTGCCAAAAATATTTATCTTTGTTACTACATTTTATTCAATGGTATGACAATGAGTGTTAATGAAATATTTCTCTCATTTGTTATTTTAGTGAATTACTTTAATAAATTATCTAATATGGTACTATTCTTGCAATTTTGAGATTAGCCCTTCGTTTTCATGTCATTTTTATAAAAAACTGTTGATTGTGTTTTGCTGATAATTTATTCAGCTCTTAGTTTTGTTGATCTTTTCTATTGTTTTGCTGGTCTCTATTTCATTTATTTCTGCTCTGATCTTTGTTATTTCCCTCCTTCTGCTGACTTCGGGCTTAGTTTTAAAGTTCTCTTTCTATTCTAGTTCCTTGAAGTATAAAGTTAGGTTGTTTGAGATTTTTCTTTGTTCTTCAAGTAGGCATTTATTGCTATCAAATTCCCCCTTAAAACTGCCTTTGCTACATCCTACACATTTTGGTAGTTGTGTTTTGATTTTCATTTGTTTCAGAATTTTAAAAAAAAATTTTGAGTTATTTTTTGACTCATTCATTTCTCAGGACTGTGTTGTTAATTTCCACGTATCCGTGAAATTTCCAGCTTTCCTTCTACTTCCTGGAGCTGTTTACAGGTCTATAGCTAAGAACATGGTCAGCACGTCAGCTGCCTGGGTGTGGGCCTGTCTTCTCAAAATGGCTCTCCTCATTCTTGGACTGCACTGGGTTTTCACAGCCTCTTACCTGGATCCCAAATCTCCCACAAAGGCACTTTTGTTCATGGATGCATGGCAAATTATTGCTGTTGAGGGAGGGATATTTGACCAACTTGCTAAAGTCACTCCTTTTAATCCTAAATTCTAAGCCCTCACAGACTTTTCTTACTTTTCACACTTCCACTATCACCCTTCTTCCCAAACCAAGGAATTTTTTTTCTACTTATCATAATTTCTCATTAATAAATCTCTGAATACAAATTATACCTTATTCTTCTGATCTTAGATGTTTGAAATTGAAAAGCCAAAATTTGATTATTTGTATGTCCCCCTCTCTTCATTTCTGCTGAGTCATGGACAATGGCTATTTGACTGAATAAGTGATAGTCAAAGGGCAGAAAGAGTGTAAATTTATTTAGTTCTTCCTAAATATCACCCTGTGATGATATTTCCTGGTGCTGACTGCACTTCCATTTCTTTTTCATGACCTGCTCTCCCCTTCACTCCTTCCTTCTGCCACAACCTGCAAAATCAGGCACTTTCGAGAATGAAAACACTTTTTGGTCTTTATTAAGATGAAGAACATGTACCACTTCATCACTGGGCATAAGAAACTGCAAAATGGAACTTTTAATATTATAAAGCTATTTAGAATACAGATGGCATAAATAATTTCATATGATTTTCTAAAGATCTATGGAAAAATAATGACCCTGGAGAATCTGAACTGACAACCATGGGACAAAGACATGTGGGAATAACTTGTAACTATATACTTAATTGACCTTGAAGGAAAATGAGTCTCATATTTGGTACTGAATACAATTTAATAAAGATTCAAATATATTATTATCCAAACAAGTTACCTAGGCTATTTTAGGATATTATTAGAATCATATAATGTTTACGCTCTGAATTCTTTTGGCTGTCCTAACAATCACTATCCTGATTTAGAGCAAAAGTAATGGAAAGTAGTTAGATAAAATAAAGTGTACCATCCATCAGTATTTTTAGTAATTTATTTTCACACATCACTTTGAAATGTTATATCTGTAGTTAAGTGAGATAAAATGTATAATGTAAGTTGGCTTACTGAAATTATACAATTTCTTGTAGTTCTTGTTGGAAAAGATTATACTTAACTCTCTATAAAAATATTAGTATTGTAGAAAGTGTTACATCTCTAAATATTTATTACCTTTCAAATAATGCCAAATTGAACAAATTCCAAAGTATACCATTGTTTGTGAAGACAACAAATTGTGAAACAATTATTTAGTTACACACACACACACACACACACACACACAAACACAATGTCAATGTGTTATGATTATTTTGACAAAAACAAATTTTGAATTCTTATACATTAACAAAGTACTGAATTTTAGATTTTGAGAGTTTTTCCAGTCAAGTATTTTAAAAACACTTTGAATTATTTATATATTATTTATATACTTATTATATTTATACAACATATAATTACATATATCCACATATATATATCCTTAAATATATCATATATATATCCTTAAATATATACATATATATATATATATATATCCTTAAATAACAATGTGGTGGTAGATTATGCAAAACTCCTTAAGTAACAATGTCTATAGATGGGGATGATAACATTGTAGCCCCATTTTACTAATGATAAAAAGGATGATTTTAGTTACAATTCAGTTTAAATGAAAAAGATGATATTTACATTTGTGTTTTATTCTGCTTGAAAATATAATTTTTTCATTTTTAACTGCTTACATTACATTATTAATCCTCATCATATACTGTAATTCTCATATATTCACATATGTGTATTTAGCTCACATTTCAGCTGTAATCAGAAAACTTGGCTGTCAAAACAAAACAGACTTTGATGGTTCCCACACTGTATTTAAAGGCATTAAGGTATTAAGACATTGGAACTCTTCCACAGCATGTTGGTAGCAGACAAGAATTAAAAACACGTCTTCTGAATCCTTTTCATATGCTTAATAATTTAGTAGTCCTAATGATCATATAAATATTATTTGCATCCCAGGCATAAAAAATAAAGACCAAACATGCTTCTGAGGCAAAAATACTATGAGCACATAAACAGCTGTTCTCTTTGACATTGCTCTTTGACGCTGGTATCAAAAATAGTATTTTCCAGGTCAACAAAGGGAGAAATAACTAAATGATGGAGTTACGTATCCTCTGGTGACAAATAAACACTCTGTAGAAATAAGCACTCTGCTCTGCCATCCCACTTCTCCCCTACTCCCATCATTTCCTCTAGTGAGTTTAGACGTAGACTCCCTGGCAACGATATTTCAAGGCCTGTGACACTGCTAGTTAACTACAGGTTGAATACATTTCCAGGAAAAAATGCCCCCTTCCCTAACTAAGTTTCCCGGTATCTACCTTTGTGTTATTTACAACCTTGTGAAATCATTAAGTTTTCTACATATGTTGTCACGTTGGTCAGAGCTAAGAGAATTGTTGTTTTAAAGAATGATTAATTCTATTTTTTCCAAGGGCATATGTCCTAAGAGCCTGTTCAGAATCCTTTAGAGCACTAAAAAGATAACACATATAAAAAGAAACACATTAGCTCACCTAAAAATAGAATTCAACTGAGATCCTATGTATAAGGGGAAATGGAAAGAGAAAAGTTTTAGAGGTTATAAGGTAAGAAATGATCACTGTTTAATATGAGAGAAAGAAAAAGTATTTTCTCAGACACAAAACATAAACCAGGCAGTCACTTGCCATGATTGGCAAAGATTTGGGGTGAAAATAGAGAACTCTAAAGGCACATAGGAACTGTGAATTACTGGAACTGCATCTCAGCTATTTATAAATACATTTCCATTTAGAAATGTGTTCACTGCAGTGATGACTCTCAGAATATAAGCCACGAAACATCTGGCAATGTTTAACACCACATCCTATCTGCCTCCATCTTGGGCTGTATTAAAAGAAGCAGTGTCCGATTCACAGGAAGGAAGAATCCCACTGTAATGATCAGAAACCACATCTCTGAATTCATCCTAGGTGTACCCCAAGGTAAGTTATACAGAATAATGACATAAGGAATTCTTTGATTTGACAGTATTCTTTGATTTCATTTTTTTAGTCAGTGTAAAGAAGATTTCAGGAACAGCAGTTACATTCTTCTAAAGAATCTTAGAACTCTTATGGAAAACATAATTTGATTTAAATGCTTTTGTTTTACCAGAAAGTAAAAAACATTTTAAAAACTCAATAACAAAAAACAAACAACCCAATCAAAAAATGAGCAGAAGACCTAAACAGACATTTCTCCAAAGAAGACATACAGATGGCCAATAGGCACATGAAAAGATGCTCAACATCACTAATTATTAGAGAAATGCAAATCAAAACTACAATGAGGTATCACCTCACACCGGTCAGAATGGCCATCATCAAAAAGACTACAAATAATAAATGCTGGAAGGATATGGAGAAAGGGGACCCTCCTATACTGTTGGTGGGAATATAAATTGGTGCAGCCACTATGGAAAACAGTATGGAGGTTCCTCAAAAAACTAAAAATAGAGTTGCCATATGATCCTGCAATCCTACTCTTGGACATATATCTGGACAAAACAATAATTCAAAACGATACATGCACCCCTACGTTCATTGCAGCACTATTTACAATAGCTAAGACATGGAAACAACCTAAATATCCATTGACAGATGAATGGATAAAGAAGATGTGGTACATATATACAGTGGAACACTACTCAGCCGTAAAAAAGAATGAAATAATGCCATTTGCAGCAACATGGATGGACCCAGAGATGATCGTACTAAGTGAAGTATGTCAGAAAGAGAAAGACAAATACCATATGATATCACTTACATGTGGAATCTAAAATATGACACAAATGAACTTATCTACGAAACAGAAACAGACTCACAAACATAGAGAACAGGCTTGTAGTCGTCAAGGGGGAAGGGACATGGGGGAGGGATGCATTGGGAGTCTGGGATTAGTAGATGCAAGCTATTATATATAGAATAAACAACAAGGTCGTCCTGTATAGCACAGGGAACTATATTTAATACCCTGTGATAAAGCATAATGGAAAAATAATATGAAAAAGAAAGTGTATATATGTATAACTGAATCACTTCTCTATACAGTCGAAATTAACACAACATTGTAAATCAACTGTACATCAATAAAATAAATTTTAAAATATTTTAGCTTACTAGAAGTACGGTCCAGTGACACAATATACTTCCTATCTACATTACTAACTCTGGGATAGTATGGTAGATCATCAGGGCCCAATTTGCCTAAGGATTCTTGAATAAAATTTATGGGCGATTTTTTTTTTAACATCTTTATTGGAGTATAATTGCTTTACAATGGTGTGTTAGTTTCTGTTTTATAACAAAGTGAATCAGTTATACATATACATATGTTCCCATATCTCTTTCCTCTTGTGTCTCCCTCCCTCCCACCCTCCCTATCCCACCCCTCTAGGTGGTCACAAAGCACTGAGCTGATCTCCCTGTGCTATGCGGCTGCTTCCCACTAGCTATCTACTTTACGTTTGGTAGTGTATATATGTCCATGCCTCTCTCTCGCTTTGTCACAGCTTACCCTTCCCCCTCCCCATATCCTCAAGTCCATTCTCTAGTAGGTCTGTGTCTTTATTTCCATCTTACCCCTAGGTTCTTCGTGACTTTTTTTTTCTTAGATTCCATATATATGTGTTAGCATACGGTATTTGTCTTTCTCTTTCTTACTTACTTCACTCTGTATGACAGACTCTAGGTCCATCCACCTCACTACAAATAACTCAATTTCGTTTCTTTTTATGGCTAAGTAATATTCCATTGGATATATGTGCCACATCTTCTTTATGGGCGATTTTTAAAGTCCTCAGATACTAGAAATACAATGTTCCATAAAAGAGGGAAATTGCATAATGCCTGTCTTCTATGTAATGGAAAGAAAAAGTGCTCCTACTGATTCAGGGAACAATAAAGACATAAGTCCCTCTTCCCAACACAGACTCAGAGCAGGAAGAGGAAAAGTAGGTGTGTAGGACATAGTACCACCATTCTGAGGAGCTTGCCAGCCAATCTCCTGAGAACTTCATTCATTCATTCTTTTAGCATCAACAAAGGGGAAGACACTGAAGATGAAACAGGAAGATAGTGGGCTAGAAACTCTGAGTACAAAGAATATGAAGTAGTTACTAGAGTTGAAATTTCTGGAATGATGGAGTAAAGAGCATGGCAACCCCCCTGCCTAGCAAAACTATTTATCCAGCAAAAATTACAAAACAAAAAAATCTTTTTATTAAAGAAGTCTCTAAATTTTCCTAAAATCATACAGCATAGGAGAAACATTTATTAAAGAAAATCTATGGAATCATGGTAAGAATGGTGAGAGTCTGTGGTGTCTAACCTGCAACCTGGTCCATTACCCACCCATTCCCAGTTCTGTGTTACAGACGTTCTACCAGGCATGTAAAACAAAGAACATAGCAGATCCCTCTCACCCCACCCCCCAGTCTGTGGCTATATTTTCATCCCAGGAGGGTCAGACTGCTGGTTTTCCTCACTCCTCTCACTCCCAAAGTGCAGAACCTCTATTCTGAGTGGGCAGAAGAGAGGAATGGTCTTCCTTCTCATATCCAGTCTCCACTCACAAGGTGAAAGCTCTATCTCAGGTGCTACGGGCCAGGAATCCTGGCCCCAGATCAGTGATAGAGTGGAGGTTTCATGCCTGGAGGGACAAACTGAGAAGACCAGGCCTAACGTTTCAGTCCCCCAGGGCCCGTTCTTAGAATGAGGCTGTTGCACTGGAAAAGCGGGTCCTCACCATCAGCTCCAGTGCAGTGGCAAAGGGGTTCATCCAGGAGTAAAGGAAAGATTGATGGGACAAAACCCCCTCGGCTCTTCCTGAGAGGATGGATGGACATTATTTGGATCAGTGAGTAGGGAACACATGCCAGAGAATGTTGCTGAGAACAATGGAGACCTTAGTGGACTAGAGATGTAGTTAAGATATAAACAAATTGGCAGAACGGCCAGAAGTTTATTAGCAAGGACCAGGGAATGACAGCACAATGAAAAGCCCTCCTAGGATCAAAGTCAGTCCTAGAGCTTGAGAAGGCTGTGCATATGCATTATGTTGCATCCACTCAGAAGCAATCAGAGCAGGACATGAGGCAGAGCCACACATAGACCCATTAATACAGGGCAGAAGTCTTACTGGCACAAGAGGCTTAAACAAAACCTCTGACAAAACACTGAATATCCAATGAGCTCCTTGAACCCAGGTGTGACTCCTAAGAAAGGCTTAAAAATATCACAATCATCGCTGGTAGTACAGCACACTGTGTACATGCCTAAGGCTGCACTCTATCTAGAGTTATCAGAGATGAAAACTTCAAGCCACGAGTGCCCAGCTGAATGTGGCACAAAAAAAATGTAAATTCCCCGAACTCACACAGCAGCCTCTGAACCATACAAATATCCCATGGTAAAGATTAAAAATCTAACTGGCTAAGGGTTCTTAAAACACAGCCTTTGACCAATAAGTGCTTTATGACAGCAAAAGGTAACTCTAGGTAGCCAGACTAAAACATAAAAACAAAGGGAAAAATAACTCAGAGCCTATACGCTGAGGGGGAAGTAGACTTTGCAGAAATAGCTGAGCCAAGTTACTAAACAAACAAACGAGAAAAAAAACAACCATGGTTACCTCTGGAGAGAGGTCAGTATCTAGAGTTGCTATAATAAATTATCTAAAATGTCCAGTTTTCAAAAGAAAATTATGACACATAAAAAGAAACAGGAAAGTGTGACTCACACATAGGGAAAAAAGCTGGCAATAGAAACTGTCTATAAAGGGTCCATGATGGTGGATTTATTAGATTAAAAACTTCAAAGCAGCTATATAAGTATGTTCAAAAACTAAAGGAACCCATACGTAAAGAATTAAAGGAAGGTATGATGATGGCGTTTCATTCAAAAAAGAATATAACTAAAGATATAGAAGTTATTAAAAAGAACAAATGGAAAATCTGAAGTTGAAACATATAATAATTGATATTAAAAATTCAGTAGAGGGTGTAACAGTAGTTCGAGCTGGCAGAAGAAAGAATCAATGAACTAAAAATATAGATTGATAGAGATTATGCAATCTAAAGAACAGAGAAAAAAAGAATGAAGAAAAATAAACACAGCCAGAGAAATAGGAAACCGTTAATCACACAAATATACATATAACGGGAGCCCTTGAAGGAAAGGAGATAAAATGACAGGAAAATATTTGAAACATAATAGCTGGGAATGAAACACTAATTTACAAATCCAAGAAGCTCAACGAACTCCAAGCGCTATAATGCAAAGAGATCCCCACCCAGAAACATTATATTCAAAAATGCTGAAAGCCAAAGAGAGCATTTTGAATGTAGCAAGAGGAAAAAAGAAATCACTCATCACATTTAAGGGAACCCCATAAGATTAACAGATGACATCTTATCAGAAGTAACAGAGGTCAGTGATTTTAGCAAGATGGCAGAATAAGAGGACCCAATGCTCATCTCCCCGCACAAAAACAATAAAAACAATGGCTAAACAACTGATAAAACTAGCTCTGAGAGAGTTCCAGAGTGAAAGAAGAAGGCTGCAAAAACCCCATAGAACACAAAAAAACTCAGGATCACCACATAGAAAGGCATAGGAAAACATTTTTCCTGCATCATCTAATCCTCCATTCTGGCAGGACTCAAGCATCAAGAGGAATTCCCTTAGCTGCAACCATGCTTCACATGGGTAAAAGAGAGCAAGAGAGCTCTAGCGACCCTTGTCACCACTGCAGACACTTGCAGTTTTTGCCACTGCAGACCCCTGCAGTCTTCACTGACGCTGATACAAGTTGATGGTACAGCCTGGAGTCCATACTACCTCCCGCATTAAACTGATACCCCACATTAAAATGAAAGAGAAAAAACATGCGATCCTTTCCCTAGACACAGAAAAAGCATTTGACAAAGTTCAACGTGCATTTATGATTAAAACACTTAACAAAATAGGTATAGAAGGAGCTTACCTGAACACAATGAAGTCCCTATATGAAAAGCACACAGCTAGTATCATAATCAATGAGG
Source organism: Delphinus delphis (assembly GCF_949987515.2). Classification (NCBI taxonomy): domain Eukaryota; kingdom Metazoa; phylum Chordata; class Mammalia; order Artiodactyla; family Delphinidae; genus Delphinus; species Delphinus delphis. The sequence goes on from NC_082704.1 coordinate 95,313,691, forward strand.
GAAAACTCAAAGCCTTCCCTCTAAGACCTAGTACAAGACAAAGATGTCCACTCTGACCACTTCTATTCAACATAGTGCTAGAACATGCTAGAAGTCCTAGCAAGAGTAATTAGGCAAGAAGAAATAAAAGGCATCCAAATTGGAAAGAAAGAAGTAAAATGATCTCTGTTTGCTGATGACATGATCATATATGAAGAAAACCCTAAAGAATCAATCAAGAATGTTTTAGAACTAATGAATTCAGTAAAGGTACAGGAAACAAAAATCAATCATGCTTCTGTAAAGTAACAATGAACTACCTAACAAGGAAATAGGAAAACAATCCCATTCACAAGAGCAACAAAAAGAATAAAAGACATAGGAATAAACTTAACCAAAAATGTAAAAGATTTGCATACTGAAAATTATAAAACTTTGATGAAGGAAATTAAAGACACAGATAAATGGGACGACATCCTGTGCTCGTGGATTAGAACACTTAATATTGTTAAAATGTCCATACCACCCAAAGTGATCTACAGATTCAATGCTATCCCAATCAGAATCCTAATGGCATTTTTTTACAGAAACAGAAAAAACAATCCTAATATACATATGGAACCACAAAAGACCCCTGAAAGCTATTTTGAGCAAGAAAAACAAAGCTGGAGGCATCACACTTCCAGATTTCAAAATATTCAATATATTACAAAGCTACAGTATGATACTGGCATAAAGACACACATACAGACCACTGTAATAGAACAGAGAGCCTAAAAACAGATCCACGCATGTACTGTCAGCTGATCTTTGTCAAAAGAGCCAAGAACAAAGAATGAGAAAAGGATAGTTTCTTCAATAAATTATGTTGGGAAACTGTATGTTTCTATGTCATATGCATTAGAATGAATTTGAATGCTTATCTCATACCAAGTACAAAAATCAACTCAACGTGAATTAAAGAATTAAAAGTAAGACCTGAAACTACAGTACACTATAAGAAAACAGACAGAAAAAACTTCTTGACATTTATCTGGGCAACGATTTTCTGGATATGACACCAAATGCACAAGCAAGAAAAACAAAAGTAAAATAAGTGGGACTACATCAAGCTAAAAAGATTCTGCACAGCAGGGAAACAATCAACAGAGTGAAAAGGCAACCTACAGAATGGGAGAAAATATTAGCAGACCATGTCAGATAAGGGGTTAATGTCTAAAATATATAAGGAACTCATACAATGCAAAAGCAAGAAAAATAAAATAACCTGAGTAAAAAAATGGGCAAATGATCTTAATAGACCTTTCTCAAAATAACACATAAAAAGGGCCAACAAGTACAGGCATATCTCAGAAATAATGTGGGTTCAGTTCCAGACTGAGGCAATAAAGCAATTTTTTTGGTTTTTCAGTGCATGTAAAAGTTATGTTTACCCTAAACTTTAGTTTATTGTGTGTGTAAAGCATTGTGTCTTAAAAACATACATATCTTAATTAAGAAATACTATTGCTAAAAAAAATGCTAACCATCATCTGAGCCTTCAGCAAGTCATCACTTTTTACAACAGTAACATCAAAGACCACTGATCACAGATCACCATAACAAATACAATAATGAAAAAGTTTAAAATATTGCAAAAAATTAACAAAATGGGACACAGAGACACAAAACGATCAAACACTGTTGGAAAAATGGCACTGATACACTTGGTCGATTCAGGGTTGCGATAAACCTTCAATTTGTAAAAAACACAGCATCTGTGAAGCACAATAAAGTGAAGTGCAATAAAACAAGGTATGCCTGGATATGAAAAACTGCTCAACATCACTAATCATTAGGGAAATGCAAATCAAAACCACAATGAGATATCACCTCACAAACCTCACATTAAAAAGATAAAAGATATCAATATTGGTGAGGATGTGGAGAAAAGGGAACCCTTGTGCATTGTTGATGGGAATGTAAATTGGTACAGCCATTATGGAAAAGAGTATGGACGTTCCTCAAAAAATTAAAAACAGAACTAACTGTGATCCAGAAATCCCACTTCTGGGTACCTATCCGAAAGGAAATGAAGTCAGTATCCTGAAGACATATAAGCATTCCTATGTACACTGCAGCATCATTCACAATAGCCAAGACAACAATCTAAGTGTACACTGACAGACTATGGATAAAGAAAATGTGATACATACCACAAAGAAGAAGGAAATCCACCATTTACAACAACGTAGATGAAACCAGAATATGTTATGCTAAGTGAAATAAGCCAGACATAGAAGACAAATACCCCATGATCTCACCTATATGTGGAATATAAAAAAGTCAAACTCATAAAAGCAGAGAGTGAAATGATGGTAGTCAGAGGATGATGGGGGTGGGGGAAATGGGGAGATTTTGGTCAAAGGGTACAAAGTTTCATTTATGCAGGATAAGTTCTGGATCTCTAATATACAGCATGGTAACTATAGTTAATAGTATGCTGTATACTTGAAATTTGTTGAGAGTATTCTCACCACAAAAAAACTATAACTATGTGAGGTTATGGATATGTTAATTAATGTCATTTTTGTAATCACTTCACAATATATACATATATCTAAACATCATATTATATACCTTACGTATATACAATTTTTATTTGTCAATTAAAACCTCGACAAAGCTAGAGAAAAAAGAAATAAGAGGTGAAAAAGCAGCAAGATGACATATTCGAAGTGTGGAAATTTTTTGAGCACGAGCCACCCATCCTCGTTGCTTGGACCTGCAATAAACCCTTCTCTGCTCCAAACTCTGATGTTTGTTTGGTCTCACTGTGTGTTGGGCACACGAACTTGTGTTTGGTAACAAAATGAGTCATCACATCTACCGTAAATGGCACTGAGCCTGGTCCTTAGCAATCCTTAGCAAATGATACTTTTCTAACTATTTAGAGAAGTTTGGAAATCAAACTTCATAACCAAATAGTTCACAATCAAGAGTTTTATAACCAAGTAACTGATTTGGGACTATTTTGTTCCTCCTGGAAATCATGTGTAGAAAAAAGGAGAAATGAAAACCATAAAACTTTATATTTTCAGTGAATCTAGGAGATAGAGAAAACTCACAGACTCAGTTGCATATAGATTACATTGAAGGTGAAGACACACAGGAAGCAGGTGGCTGTGAGAGGACTGAGGGGGTGGACAGGGTGGGCAAAGTGCTTCAAAGAGCTCTGGGATCTCAGCCGTCTCCAACCAATAGTTGCTTCCCAAATGAGGGCATTGTATCTGAGTGGGAAATATAGGGAGTATAACTGAGACTGAGAACCTCAAGGGCCCTGGGGAAGGAAGAGAGAGACAAGGTCCAGAAAGAGTTTGGGAGCCCAGAGGTGGCAGACAGCAGGACATGCCAGCAAGAAACAGCGTCTAAGGGTGTGTGATGGTGGAAGAAGGGCCATGGAGGGAACTAGGAAATCTAGGGCTGGTAGAAGTTCGCTCTTATCAGCCTGGGCTCAGAGAGTCAGAGCAGGGCTGGCTACAAAGTTGACCATATTGTAAGGCACTCACTGTAGTGACAGAGGAGGGAGGTGTGAACTGTGGAGCTGGGAATGATATCATGGCACATCCCTGTATTCCTCACACCAGCTCCCTACTAGAAGTCCAGGAAAATCCATCTCATTTAAATGAAAACAATAGGAAAGGTGGAAGTTCTGCCCACACAGAAAGGTACTACAGAATAAAGCATGAATGAGAGGAACATTAATTCCTATGGATAATAGGAAAACTCACCTGAAAATGGTTTTGATGAAGCAGATAAAAATTATAATTTTACATTTCCACAAAAAAATTTTAAAAAGGAAAAAAATAAAATAGAAAACAAAAACAAATGCTTGAAAAAGCAATTATAGTTATGTGGGAATATCATGGAATACAAACGTAAGAACTCAAAGAAAAGCTGGCCAAAAAAACAGGAAGTGATGGCCTGAAAATGGGATATGAAATGTGAATCAACAGAATTCAGGAAACAAATTAAAAAAAAATATTTTAAATGACGATGAAATTACAAGGAACACAAGAATAACCACTACAGAAAGCACAGTAAAGGATAGAGAAGAAATAAATGAAGAGCAAAGTTTATGGAAACGTAAGTAAAAAAAGAAATTTAAAAAATTAAAAGCAAGTCTCCTTGTAGAAACGGCTGATTATATACCTGAGAATGAAAATGTGGAATGTGAGCCTAGAACATCTGTTCATACTAGGAGATTATTAAATAATATTTGAATCATGTCACACCAACTAGAGAAGAATTATACCCTGCCCAAAAGGGGACATTTAGGGCATGGATAATAAGTGCAAAGAATGAAAAACAAATACGTTTTAAAATATCTTTAAAGCCATTTGTACCTCTCCCTCCCTCTCCCTCTCCCTCTCTCTCTCTCTCTCTCTCTCTCTCTCACACACACACACAGACACACACACACTCACACACCCCATCACACTCACTGGTCAACTTTGAGGGATGCAAAGGAATGAATTCATTACTTAGAAAATAAATAAAAGGAAAGAATTAAGTATTTATCTTGCCATTCTAGAATTAACTGTAACTTCAGGTACTTCTTTATAGAAACATCCTAGCTAATAAATAAATGAAAAAAGAAAAACAGAATTAGAATATCATCAATTTGCAACCATTATTTAAATAATGGAGCAAGACAATGCCTATCAATGGCTGTTACTCTAACAAAGATAGCAACAGATATTCTGTGCCTTCTAATGAAAGTACACTATACCACTTACGAGGCAGTTTTGTTAAAAATGCAAATCAGAATCTAATGAAAATTCTATATCTAATCAACAATTTATATAAAATACAAGAGACGGGGAGCATGTTAAACTAAACTGTAGGGATTCAATTAGTAAAATCCAGATTGTGTGAAACAGTATAGAAGAAACCATTCCGTTATTTTGTTGTTGTTTTTTGTGTTTTTTTTCCAAAACATAAATGGCAAGAAAATAAAGGAAAGAGAGGCATTTTATCAATAAAAAGAGTCAAGGGACATAACCTATTGCAATGTAAAGGCTTTATATGGAACATAATTCAAACTAACTATAACAAAACATGTACAAACTGGGGAAATTAAAATACTAACTAGATATTGGATGATATTAAGCTATACTTACTGCATAGAGGTGATAGTAATATTCCTGTTTTTTTTTAACATCTTTATTGGAGTATAATTGCTTTACAATGGTGTGTTAGTTTCTGCTTTATAACAAAGTGAATCAGTTATACATATACATATGTGCCCATATCTCTTCCCTCTTGTGTCTCCCTCCCTCCCACCCTCCCTATCCCACCCCTCTAGGTGGTCACAAAGCACCAAGCTGATCTCCCTGTGCTATGCGGCTGCTTCCCACTAGCTATCTATTTTACGTTTGGTAGTGTATATATGTCCATGCCACTCTCTTGCTTTGTTTTTAAAGAGTGTTTTTCATTTAGAGATACATTCAGAAATATCTACAGATGGAATAATATGATGACTGGGACCTGCTTCAAAATAATTCAAAGGGTATGCTAGAAGATGGCTTGGATGTTTGCTAAGAAAGTGGGTAGGTATATGGATGAAACAATATAGATGTCCATTATTTTTTGTCTACCTTATTTTTACTCTTTCTCATAATAAAACATGAAAATATTTCTAAACTTACTAACTAATAAAAGGAATGCTCCTGAATGACATTTCTTTTAGGAATTTTACAGAAATTTTCTTTAGGTTAAGGAAATTCCCTTATCTTCTTAGTTTACTGTTTTTATCACAAAATGTGGTGAGCGTAGTAAAAAATTTT